>NC_135959.1:2723694-2728890 GCF_053455715.1 Rhinoraja longicauda
GAGAGAGAGACAGAGAGACGGAGAGAGAGAGAGAGAGAGAGAGAGAGAGAGAGAGAGAGACAGAGAGACGGAGAGAGAGAGAGAGAGAGAGAGAGAGAGAGAGAGAGAGAGAGAGAGAGAGAGAGAGAGACAGAGAGACGGAGAGAGAGAGAGAGACAGAGAGAGGTGAATGAGGGGAGGAACTAAGGTGCAGAGAGTGAGAGGGAGGGTGGGAGAGGGGGAGGAGTGTAAGTGTTTACTGAGACTGCATGTGTGTGTGAGGCAGTGAGTGTGTGTGTGTGTGTGTGTGAGAGAGGCTGTCTCTGTAGGTGAGTGTGTGAGACCATGCCTGTGTGAGAGAGGCTGTGGGGGGGATTGTGTGTGTGTGTGTGTGTGGGATTGTGACTGCATGCATGTGTGAGAGAGTGTGTGTGAGACAGTGAGTGTGTGTGTTGGGGTGTGTGTGTGAGAGATAGTGAGTGTGTGTTGGGGTGTGTGTGTGTGTGTGTGTGTGAGGACAGTGTGTGTGTGAGACAGTGAGTGTGTGTGTGCGTGTGTGTGAGTGAGTGTGTGCTGGGTGTGCGTGTATCTCTGCTCTCCTGTGCGTGTGTGTAAGTGGTGGGGTTGTTGCCGCCCGAACCACAGCGTGTCTCCGTGTCGTGGGGATGTGCGCTCACCGTCGGCGCGGGGCGGGTGGCGGCGGGGGGACGGACGGCACGGAGGTGCTGTCCACAGCTCTGACTGCGTCCCCTCCCCCTCTCTCCCCCTCTCTCTCCCCCCTCTCTTCCCCTCTCTCCCCCCTCTCTCCCCCCTCTCTCCCCCTCTCTCTCCCCCCCTCTCCTCCCCCTCTCTCTCCCCCCCTCTCTCCCCCCTCTCTCCCCCTCTCTCTCCCCCCTCTCTCTCCTGTACGTTGCCCGTTGGCTGGCGTTGCCAGCCCACTCCCTCCCCCTCTCTCTCACTCTCTCTCTCCCCCCCCTCTCTCTCCCCCCCTCTCTCCCCCTCTCTCCCTCTCCCCCCCTCTCTCCCACTCTCTCTCTCCCCCCTCTCCTCCCCCTCTCTCTCTCCTGTACGTTGCCCGTTGGCTGGCGTTGCCCAGCCCACTCCCTCCCCCCTCTCTCTCACTCTCTCTCCCCCCCTCTCTCTCCCCCCCTCTCTCCCCTCTCTCCCTCTCCCCCCTCTCTCCCCACTCTCTCTCTCCCCCTCTCCCTCCCCCTCCTCTCTCACTCTCTCTCCACCCCCCTCTCTCTCCCCCCCCCTCTCTCCCCTCTCTCCCTCTCCCCCCCCTCTCTCCCCCCTCTCTCCCCCTCTCCCTCCCCCTCTCTCTCTCCTGTACGTTGCCCGTTGGCTGGCGTTGCCCAGCCCACTCCTCCCCCTCTCTCTCACTCTCTCTCTCCCCCTCTCTCCCCTCTCTCCCTCTCCCCCCCTCTCTCCCCACTCTCTCTCTCCCCCTCTCCCTCCCCCTCTCTCTCACTCTCTCTCCCCCCCCTCTCTCTCCCCCCCCTCTCTCCCCTCTCTCCCTCTCCCCCTCTCTCCCCCCCTCTCTCCCCCCTCTCCCTCCCCCCTCTCTCTCTCCTGTACGTTGCCCGTTGGCTGGCATTGCCCAGCCCACTCCCTCCCCCTCTCTCACTCTAGCTTCTGCCCACCTACTCCAGCGAGACCCTGGCCAGGGTGGGCAGGGCGTGTGAGAGGAATGTCAGCAGCTTGCCGTGGACCAGCAGCAGGGCGGTCTGATGTAGAGAGGCCCACATTCGGTACAGGGGCCCGTGGAAGGGGTCAGACACTGCTGGGCACAGCATGCTGTTCAGATTCACCATCGTCACCACCTGCAGAGATGTCCCAAACACACGACTAGTTTAGAATCAGAGACGCAGCGTGGAAACGCAATAGACAACAGGTGCAGGAGGAGGCCATTCGGCCCCTTCGACCCAGCACCGCCATTCGATCCTCCCACAATCCACAATCAGTACCCCCGTTCCTGCCTTCTCCCCGTACCCCCTGACACCGCTATCATTAAGAGCTCTGTCTGACTCTCTCTTGAAAGCATTCAGAGAATTAGATGTTCACCGTGTCGGCGCCGATCAGCGATCCCCGCACACGAACACTATCCTACACCCACCAGGGACAATTATTTTAACAGAGGGCGGCACGGTGGCGCGGCGGTAGAGTTGCCGCCTTACAGCGAATGCAGCGCCGGAGACCCGGGTTCCATCCCGACTACGGGCGCCGTCTGTACGGAGTTTGTACGTTCTCCCCCGTGACCTGCGTGGTTTTCTCCGAGATCTTCGGTTTCCTCCCACACTCCAAAGACGTTCCCAATTCGAGCCAGCACCGCCATTCAATGTGATCATGGCTGATCATTCTCATTGTGATCATTGAACTGGCAGGAGTTGCAGGTCAGCCAAGACACACACCTCCAGACTAAGAGACAGCTTCTTCATCAAAGCAATCTGCACACTCAATATGAAAAGCTACTGAGTATTACTCATGCTGTACACTTCCATGCTGCTACCTGCCTTGCATTTTACCGTACCATCTTACACTGGAATTTAGAAGGATGAGAGGGGATCTTATAATAGACAATAGACAATAGGTGCAGGAGGAGGCCATTCGGCCCATCGAGCCAGCACCGCCATTCATTGTGATCATGGCTGATCATCCACAATCAGTATCTTATCATATCATATCATATCATATATATACAGCCGGAAACAGGCCTTTTCGGCCCACCAAGTCCGTGCCGCCCAGCGATCCCCGTACCCTAACACTATCCTACACCCAATAGGGACAATTTTTTTACATTTTTACCCAGCCAATTAACCTACATACCTGTACGTCTTTGGGGTTGGACACGTAGATGCAGGAAACATGTTCCCAATGTTGGGGGAGTCCAGAACCAGGGGCCACAGTTTAAGAATAAGGGGTAGGCCATTTAGAACAGAAATGAGGAAAAACTTTTTCAGTCAGAGAGTTGTAAATCTGTGGAATTCTCTGCCTCAGAAGGCAGTGGAGGCCAATTCTCTGAATGCATTCAAGAGAGAGTTAGATAGAGCTCTTAAGGATAGCGGAGTCAGGGGGTATGGGGAGAAGGCAGGAACGGGGTACTGATTGAGAATGATCAGCCGTGATCACATTGAATGGTGGTGCTGGCTCGAAGGGCCGAATGGCCTCCTCCTGCACCTATTGTCTATTGTCTATTGCCATTGTTTATTGATGTATTGCAATATTGATTATTTATTTATCTTAAGCCCTAGTTAAATAACATTATTTTTAGAAACATAGAAACATAGAAAAATAGGTGCAGGAGTAGGCCATTCGGCCCTTCGAGCCTGCACCACCATTCAATATGATCATGGCTGATCATCCAACTCAGTATCCCGTACCTGCCTTCTCTCCATACCCCCTGATCCCTTTAGCCACAAGGGGCCACATCTAACTCCCTCTTAAATATAGCCAATGAACTGGCCTCAACTACCTTCTGAGGCAGAGAATTCCACAGATTCACCACTCTCTGTGTGAAAAAAAACGTTCTCATCTCAGTCCTAAAAGACTTCCCCTTATCCTTAAACTGTGACCTCCTTGTTCTGGACTTTAAATTTTGTCCTGTGCTTTTATGTTAGTATGTCATGCACCAATGGAGTGGCAATAATAATTTTGTTGTAGGCAGTGCTTTCAATGACAAATAAAGGCATTCATTCATTCATCCAGGTCGTATACAAATACGTGCGCAACTACTCACCAGGGCCAGGGCCTGCAGGACAGAGTAGTGGTAGAGGAAGAGCAGGCCTGTGGCCAACACGGCCCACTTGAAGTCTCGCAAAGGCTCCGGTTTGTAGATGCCTGCAGGGTGGAAGAGATAGAGATTAGCTCACAGTGGGCCATGCTCACAACCAAGAGGCAAGATGAGAGGAGATAGAAACATAGAAACATAGAAAAAAGGTGCAGGAGTAGGCCATTCGGCCCTTCGAGCCTGCACCGCCATTCAATATGATCATGGCTGATCATTCAGCTCAGTAACCTGTACCTGCCTTCTCTCCATACCCCCTGATCCCTTTAGCAAAAAAGGGCCACATCTAACTCCCTCTTAAATATAGCCAATGAACTGGCCTCAACTACCTTCTGTGGCAGAGAATTCCACAGACTCACCAGTCTCTGTGTGAAGAAATGTTTTCTCATCTCGGTCCCTAAAAGACTTCCCCCTTATCCTTAAGCTGTGACCCCTGGTTCTGGACTCCCCCCAACATCGGAACAATTTTCCCCGCATCTAGCCTCTCCAACCCCTTAAGAATTTTATATGTTTCTATAAGATCCCCTCTCAGTCTTCTAAATTCCAGCGAGTACAAGCCCCAGTCTATCTAGTCTTTCCTCATATGTAAGTCCCGCCATCCCAGGGATCAAATCTGGTGAACCTTCTCTGTACTCCCTCTAAGGCAAGAACGTCTTTCCTCAGGTTAGGAGACCAAAACTGCAACTGCAGCAGAACCTCCCTGCTCCTAAACTCAAATCCTCTTGCTATGAATGCCAACATACCATTCGCTTTCTTCACTGCCTTATCGAAACGTATAAGATCATTAAGGGGTTGGAGGCAGGGAAACATGTTCCTGATGTTGGGGGAGTCCAGAACAAGGGGGCCACACAGTTTAAGAATAAGGGGTAGGCCATTTAGAACGGAGATGAGGAAAAACTTTTTTCAGTCAGAGAGTTGTGAATCTGTGAATTCTCTCCTCAGAAGGCAGTGGAGGCCAATTCTCTGAATGCATTCAAGAGAGAGCTAGATAGAGCTCTTAAGGATAGCGGAGTCAGGGGGTATGGGGAGAAGGCAGGAACGGGGTACTGATTGAGAATGATCAGCCATGATCACATTGAATGGTGGTGCTGGCTCGAAGGGCCGAATGGCCTCCTCCTGCACCTATTGTCTATCCTTGATCAGACTTTGGCTGGCTTTACCTCTCGCACTAAATGTTATTCCCTTTATCATGTATCTGGACACTGTGGACGGCTCGATTGTAATCGTGTGTTGTCTTTCTGCAGACTGGTTAGCGCGCAACAAAAGCTTTTCACTGTACCTCGGTACACGTGACAATAAACTCAACTCAAACTAATCCTTATGTGGGGACGGAACTGCAGATGCTGGGTTTCACCGAAGAGAAGACACAAAATGCTGGAGTAACTCAGCGGGTCAGGCAGCATCTCTGGAGAGAAGGAATGGGTGACGTTTCG
>NC_135959.1:2731890-2787108 GCF_053455715.1 Rhinoraja longicauda
GGGCAGGGAGGACACATAGTGTGTGGAAGGAACTGCAGGTGCTGGTTTAAAAAACCGAAGATACACACAAAATGCTGTAGTAACTCAGCGGGACAGGCAGCGTCTCTGGAGGGAAGGAACGGGCGACCTTTCGGGTCTGACTCAGAGACGTCTGAAGAAGGGTCTCGGCCCGAAATGTCACCCATTCCTTCTCTCCACAGATGCTGCCTGACCCGCTGAGTTACTCCAGCACTCTGTGTCTACCTACAGTAAGGTTTTGCTGAATACCTCCACTCAGTCCACCTAACTCATGAGGTCGTAACTGATAGGAGCAGAATTAGGCCATTCGGCCCATCGAGTCTACTCTGCCATTCAATCACGGCTGATCTATCTCTCCCCCCTAACCCCATTCCCCTGCCTTCTCCCCATAACCCCTGACACCCGCACTAATCAAGACTCTATCTATCTCTGCCTTAAATTTATCCACTGACTTGTGGCCTCCACAGCCGTCTGTGGCAATGAATTCCACAGATTCACCACCCTCTAACTAAAGCAATTCCTCCTCATCTCCTTCCTAAAGGAACGTCCTCTAACTCTGAGGCTGTGCCCTCTGGTCCTAGACTCTCCCACTAGTGGAAACATCCTCTCCACATCCACTCTATCCAGGCCGCTCACTGTTCGGGAAGTTTCAATGAGGTCCCCCCTCATCCTTCTAAACTCCAGTGAGTACAGGCCCAGTGCCCACAAACGCTCATCGTACGTTAACCCACTCATTCCTGGGATCGTTCTTGTAAACCTCCTCTGGACCCTCTCCAGAGCCAGCACGTCCTTCCTCAGATATGGGGCCCAAAATTGCTCACAATGCTCCAACTTCGGCCTGACCAGCGCCTCGTAGAGCCTCAGCATTTACACCCCTGTTTTTGTATACAAGCCCTCTTGAAATAAGTGCCAGCATTGAGTTTGCCAAACCTACCTGATCTCCCGGTTGCCAAACACTTTAACTCCCCCTCCCACTCCCACACTGACCTTTCTGTCCTGGGCCTCCTCCACTGTCAGAGTGAGGCCCAGCACAAATTGGAGGAACAAACAGCACCAAGAAACATAGAAAACAGGTGCAGGAGGAGGCCATTCGGCCCTTCGAGCCAGCACCGCCATTCATCGTGATCATGGCTGATCGTCCACTATCAGTAACCCGTGCCTGCCTTCTCCCCATATCCCTTGATTCCACTAGCCCCTAGAGCTCTATCTAACTCTCTCTTAAATCCATCCAGTGAATCGGCCTCCACTGCCCTCTGTGGCAGAGAATTCCACAAATTCACAACAAATTCTCTGGGTGAAAAAGTGTTTTTCTCACCTCAGTTTTAAATGGCCTCCCCATTATTCTTAGACTGTGTGGCCCCTGGTTCTGGACTCCCCCAACATTGGGAACATGTTTCCTGCATCTAGCTTGTCCAGTCCTTTTATAATTTTACACGTTTCTATAATCAGTCACAATCACAATAATACTTTATTAGCCAAGTGTGTTTCGCAACACACGAGGGACTTCGTTTGCCGTACAGTCACGACAATAACAAGCAACAGGACGCACACAATACATTTCAACACGAACATCCCCCACAGTGACTCCTCCACATTCCTCACTGAAGCCACAACTTCGGGGAGGAGCCGTCGCTGCCGTTGCAGCTGCGGCTTGCCTGCAGTCCGTCTGTCTTTTGTGTTTTTTGTTGTTTTTGTCTGAATTGTAGTTTAATATGATGTAGTGTTGTATGTTATGTTTTGGGGGGGGGGGGGGGGGGGGTGGGAGGGAACGGGAACTGTAACATTCTCTCTCCAGAACGGAGACGTGACCTTTGTTCTGTGTCGTGTCTCCGTTCCCGTTGCGGCCACCACCACCGGCCATGCACCTGGGAACACCTGGGGCTCTGGTTCGCAGAGCCCGCGGCGCGGACTCACCACCTGCGGCGCTGGCTGCCTGCGGATGTTGCGGGCGCGGCTGCGACTCGTCTCCGGAGGCTCCGGCGCGGGCCGCGTGGACGTCGGAAGCCCGCAGACCCCTGGATGGGGGCCGACATCGGGAGCTCCGGCAACGGCAGAGGCAGCGTGTTCGCCCGCCCCGAATCGCGGGGCTTGGGCCGGCCCGCCGCGGACCTTTCACCGTCCGGCGCGGCCTGAAATAGGCCGTTGACCTTTCACCGCCCAGCGGCGGCTTCAATATCGGGAGCCCCGACCGCCCCGACGTGGCAAATCCAACAGCCTGACCGCGGGACAAGACGGCAGGGAAGAGAAAAAGACATTGTGGCCTTCCATCACAGTGAGGAGGGACTGGAGGAGACTCACTGTGATGGATGTTTCTTTTTGTTTGGTGTTAGTTGTGATTGTATGTGTTATTGCATTTTTATTGATTAATCTTATTGGTCTTATTGTTCAACTGTGGGTAATGTTTCATTTTACTACACATTTATGTGGATGTAACAAATAAACGACTATTGACTATATTGTGATGGAAGGTGAAAAAAAGTTCAATCTCTCCCCTTCTTTGTCGTCCAGCGGTCGGGGGCCTCGAACCTTCCGTTGACGGGACGATCTTTCTCTCCAGAGATGCTGCCTGTCCCGTTGAGTTACTTCGGCTCTTTGTGTCCATCTTCGGTTTAAACCACCATAGAAGTACGCGTAGAAGTCCAAGATGCCTCTCGACTTACGATGGAGTTACGTTTCGATAAAATACATTTAATAGACCTATCCTACCCAACATCATAGCCACCTGACCTACAGAACATCGTAGCCACCTAACCTACCGATCATCATAGCCACCTAACCTACCGATCATCATAGCCACCTAACCTACCGATCATCATAGCCACCTGACCTACCGATCATCATAGCCACCTAACCTACCAATCATCATAGCCACCTGACCTACCGATCATCATAGCCACCTGACTTACAGAACATCGTAGCCTAGCCTAACCTACCCAACATCATAGCCACCTAACCTACCGATCATCATAGCCACCTAACCTACTGATCATCATAGCCACCTAACCTACCGATCATCATAACCACCTAACCTACCGATCATCATAGCCACCTAACCTACCGATCATCATAGCCACCTAACCTACCGATCATCATAGCCACCTGACTTACAGAACATCGTAGCCTAGCCTAACCTACCCAACATCATAGCCACCTAACCTACCGATCATCATAGCCACCTAACCTACCGATCATCATAGCCACCTAACCTACCGATCATCATAGCCACCTAACCTACCGATCATCATAGCCACCTAACCTACCCAACATCATAGCCACCTAACCTACCGATCATCATAGCCACCTAACCTACCGATCATCATAGCCACCTAACCTACCGATCATCATAGCCACCTGACTTACAGAACATCGTAGCCTAGCCTAACCTACCCAACATCATAGCCACCTAACCTACCGATCATCATAGCCACCTAACCTACCGATCATCATAGCCACCTAACCTACCGATCATCATAGCCACCTAACCTACCGATCATCATAGCCACCTAACCTACCGATCATCATAGCCACCTGACTTACAGAACATCGTAGCCTAGCCTAACCTACCCAACATCATAGCCACCTAACCTACCGATCATCATAGCCACCTAACCTACCGATTATCATAGCCACCTAACCTACCGATCATCATAGCCACCTAACCTACCGATCATCATAGCCACCTAACCTACCGATCATCATAGCCACCTAACCTACCGATCATCATAGCCACCTAACCTACCGATCATCATAGCCACCTAACCTACCGATCATCATAGCCACCTAACCTACCGATCATCATAGCCACCTAACCTACGGTTTCTACTGAATGTTTAGTTTAGTTTAGAGATACAGCGCGGAAACAGGCCCTTCGGCCCACCGGGTCCGCGCCGACCAGCGATCCCCGCACACTAACACTATCCTACACACCCACTAGGGACAATTTTTTACATTTACACCAAGCCAATTAACCTACAAACCTGCACGTCTTTGGAGTGTGGGAGGAAACCGGAGATCTCGGAGAAAACCCACGCAGGTCACGGGGAGAACGTACAAACTCCGTACAGATGGGGCCCGTAGTCGGGATGGAACCCGGGTCTCCGGCGCTGCATTCACTGTAAGGCGGCAACTCTACCGCCGCGCCACCGTGCCGCCAAAGTTGTGGTCATCATGGAAGTAGTTTGGAGGATTTGAAGGGTCCAGGAGTGATAGAAATATATAATATTATCAGAAGCATTAAAGGAAGATACAGAATGCTGGAGTAACTCAGCAGGTCAGGCAGCATCTCTGGAGAGAAGGAATGGGTGACATTTCGGGTCGAGACCCTTCTTCAGACTAGTTTCCTGGTTTCTAAAAAATTCAGTTGATCCTAGTAATGGGAGAGTCTAGGACCAGAGGCCACAGCCTCAGAACAAAAGGATGCAGCTTTAGGAAGGAGATTAGGAGGAATTTCTTTAGTCAGAGGGTGGTGAATCTGTGGAATTCATTACCACAGACGGCTGTGGAGGCCACAAGTCAGTGGATATTTTTAAGGCAGAGATAGATAGATTCTTGATTAGTGCGGGCATCAGGGGAGAAGGCAGGAGAATGGGGTTAGGAGGGAGAGATAGATCAGCCACGATTGAATGGCAGAGTAGAATTGATGGGCCGAATGGCCTAATTCTGCTCCTATGTTCTATGGTCTTATATTTCAATAAAACACTCTTGATAGACACAAAGTACTGGAGTTACACCATCTTATAGAGGTGTACAAAATCATGAGTCTCACAGCGCCGGAGACCTGGGTTCGATCCCGACTACGGGCGCTGTCTGTACGGAGTTTGTACGTTCTCCCCGTGAACTGTGCGGGTTTTCTCCGGGTGCTCCGGTTTCCTCCCGCACTCCAAAGACGTACAAATTTGTGTGTTAATTGGCTTATGTAAGTTGCTTTTAGTGTGTAGGAAAAAAGATCGGGTAGATGCACAGAGTCTCTTGCCCAGAGTAGGGGAATCGAGGACCAGAGGACATAGGTTCAAGGTGAAGGGGAAAAGGTTTAATAGGAATCCGAGGGGTAACGTTTCCAAACAGAAGGTGGTGGGTGTATGGAACGAGCTGCCGGAGGAGGTAGTTGAGGCTGGGACTATCCCAACGTTTAAGAAACAGTTGGACAGGTACATGGATAGGACCGGTTTGGAGGGATATGGACCAAACGCAGGTAGGTGGGATTAGGGTAGATGGAACCTATTGGTCTCTGGAGAGAAGGAATGGATGACGTCTTCAGACTGATGTCAGGGTACAGAGAGAAGGAAGTGCAAGGTGTGAAAACAGGTCAAAGGGAATGGAGATCAAGGAAAATGTAGAATATATCACCGTTAGCTGGGCGATGGTAATAACAAAGCATTGGTGGAGCGGGAGCACGTGGCCGCTGGCTGGGTGAGGTCACGTGGGGCGCGGGGCGGTGACGTCACCTTGTGTCTCTTGTTTGGGAGTGAGGTAGTTGGCCACCCCTAACCAACGGCCTAATTGTGCTCCTGTCACTTCCAACCCCCCCCCCCCATCCTTGCAGACCCCAACAACCAGTGAGACGAGACTCTCTCCCACCCCACTCGTATTGTGGAAACGTCCTGTCCACCTTCAGCCACCCTGCGGCCCCTCGTTGCCCACCCTCTGGGCCCAGGGCCGGCCGAGGAGCCTCGTGCGGCCCACCAGCCTGAGGAAGGCGCCCCTGATCTCGGCGGTCCGCACGCCGTAGATGATGGGGTTGAAGATGGGCTGGAAGATGACGAAGGTGATGGCCACCACGAAGTGCAGCTCGGCGGAGAAGAGGGCGGGCACCAGGTACATGACGAACTCGAAGAGGGCGCTGGTGTAGAAGAGGAGGAGCACGCAGATGTGGGTGGTGCAGGTGTGGAGCGCCTTGGCCCGTGCCTCGCCCTTGCCGCTGCTCACCGCCGCCCGGAAGATCTTGTAGTAGGACAGGCCGATGAGCGAGCTGTCGGGCAGGGTGATCAGGAATGACAGGGGGTAGGTGATGAGGTCGCTGGTCATCGTCCCGCTGCACGCCAGCTTGGAGAGCGAGCCGTAGTTGCAGTAGCAGTTCTGAATGTAGTTGGAGCGGCAGTAGGTGGCGCCGGTCAGCAGCGCGGACACGGCGGCGAAGCAGGACGCCCGGAGGAGGACCACCGACCCCGCGACCAGCAGGACCCGCGGGAGGGTCAGACGGTGGTAGCGGAAGGGGTGGCAGATGGCCACGTAGCGGTCGTAGGCCATGGCCACCAGCAGCGTGGACTCGCTCAGCGCGGCGCAGTAGACGAAGAACAACTGCGCTGCGCACGCCCGCAGCGAGATGACCATCGACCCGGTCAGGTACATGGCCAGTAGCTTGGGGATGGTCACGTTGCTGAGGACCACGTCGATCAGGGACAGGACACACAGCAGGTAGTACATCAGGCTGTGCATCCTGGCCTCCGTCTTGACCAGGTACACGATGGTCAGGTTGGCCGCCAGGATGACCACGTACACCAACAGGAAGGTGATGAATATCACCAGATGGTGGCCTTCCCCATTGGGAACCCCCTGCAGGATGAACTCAGCGTGGCTCCTGTTGCTTCGGTTCATGTTCCTGGCAAAAACAACAGGCAATAGGCAACAGGCAATAGGCAATAGACAACAGACAACAGACAACAGACAATAGACAACAGACAACAGACAACAGGCAACAGGCAACAGGCAACAGACAATAGACAATTGACAACAGACAACAGGCACGAGACAGTAGACAACAGGCAACAGGCAACAGGCAACAGGCAACAGGCAACAGGCAACAGGCAACAGGCAACAGACAATAGACAATTGACAACAGACAACAGGCACGAGACAGTAGACAACAGGCAACAGGCAACAGGCATAGACAATAGACAATAGACAATAGACAACAGGCAACAGACAATAGACAATTGACAACAGACAACAGGCACAAGACAGTAGACAACAGGCAACAGGCAACAGGCAACAGGCAACAGGCAACAGGCAACAGACAACAGGCAACAGGCAACAGACAACAGGCAACAGGCAACAGGCAACAGGCAACAGGCAACAGGCAACAGACAATAGACAATAGACAATAGACAATAGACAACAGGCAACAGACAATAGACAATAGACAACAGACAACAGGCAACAGACAACAGACAACAGGCAACAGACAAGAGGCAACAGGCAACAGACGATAGACAATAGACAACAGACAACAGACAACAGACAACAGACAACAGGCAACAGGCAACAGGCAATAGACAATAGACAATAGACAACAGACAACAGACAACAGGCAACAGGCAACAGGCAATAGACACTAGACAATAGACAACAGGCAATAGACAATTGACAACAGACAACAGGCAATAGATAATAGACAATAGACAACAGGCAACAGACAACAGGCAACAGGCAACAGGCAACAGACAACAGGCAACAGGCAATAGACAATAGACAACAGGCAATAGACAATAGACAACAGGCAATAGACAACAGAAAACAGGCAACAAGCAACAGACAACAGGCAACAGGCAACAGGCAATAGACAATAGACAACAGACAATAGACAATAGACACAGGCAAAAGACAATAGACAATAGACAATGGGCAACAGGCAATAGGCAATAGACAATAGACAATAGACAACAGGCAACAGGCAACAGGCAACAGACAACAGGCAACAGGCAATAGACAACAGACAATAGACAATAGACAACAGGCAACAGATAACAGGCAATAGACAATAGACAACAGGCAATAGACAATAGACAATAGACAATAGACAATAGATAATAGACAACAGACAACAGGCAACAAGCAATAGATAATAGACAACAGACAACAGGCAACAGGCAACAGGCAATAGATAATAGACAACAGGCAATAGACAACAGGCAATAGACAATAGACAACAGGCAATAGACAATAGACAACAGACAATAGATAATAGACAACAGACAATAGACAATAGACAACAGGCAATAGACAATAGACAACAGGCAATAGACAACAGGCAATAGGTGCAGGAGTAGACCATTCGGCCGTTCGAGCCAGCACCGCCATTCACCGTGATCATGGCTGATCATGCACAATCAGTACCCCGTTCCTGCCTTCTCCCCATACCCCCTGACTCCGCTATCCTTAAGAGCTCTATCCAGCTCTCTCTTGAATGCATTCAGAGAATTGGCCTCCACTGCCCTCTGAGGCAGAGAATTCCACATCTTCACAACTCTCTGAGTGAAAAAGTTATTCCTCATCTCCGTTCTAAATGGCCGAACCCCTTATTCTTAAACTGTGTGGCCCCCTGGTTCTGGACTTCCCCAACATTGGGAACATGTTTCCTGCCTCTAGCTGTGTCCAATCCCTCAATGATCTTATACGTTTCAATAAGATCCCCTCTCATCCTTCTAAATTCCAGAGTATACAAGCCCAGTCGCTCCAGTCCTTCGACATATGACAGTCCCGCCATTCCGTGAATTAACACAGGGAAGATGTCGTTTAGGAAGGAACTTCAGATGCTGGCTGGCTATCCCGCGGTCTAGGCTTAAGCTCAGGGGTGACCGCGCTTTTGCGGTTGCAGCTCCTAGACTGTGGAACAGCATCCCTCTCCCCATCAGAACTGCCCCCTCCATCCACTCCTTTAAGTCCAGGTTCAAAACCCTACCCAACCCTACTCCCTAGCGTTTGAGGCCCTCTGAGGGGAGCGCTGTGAACTGTTTATGTATGTGCTGTTATGTTTGTGCGCCATTGTATGTTCGGTCTTCGTACCTGAACTGATGTACAGCAATTTGGTCAACGTGGGTTGTTTATAAATGTGCTGTACAAATAACATTGACTTGACTTGACTAATATAGTCGTATAATAGTTTTTTTTGTTATATTTGTTCATCTTGTATTCTGGTGGTGGGTCCTGTTTCAATAGATAATAGACAATAGACAATAGGTGCAGGAGGAGGCCATTCGGCCCTTCGAGCCAGCACCGCCATTCAATGTGATCATGGCTGATCATTCTCAATCAGTACCCCGTTCCTGCCTTCTCCCCATACCCCCTGACTCCGCTATCCTTAAGAGCTCTATCTAGCTCTCTCTTGAATGCATTCAGAGAACTGGCCTCCACTGCCTTCTGAGGCAGAGAATTCCACAGAATTCCACTGTAGTGTAGTGTGTAGTGTGTAGTGTAGTGTAGTGTAGTGTGTAGTGTAGTGTGTAGTGTGTAGTGTAGTGTAGTGTAGTGTGTAGTGTGTAGTGTAGTGTAGTGTAGTGTAGTGTAGTGTAGTGTAGTGTAGTGTAGTGTATTGTAGTGTGTAGTGTAGTGTGTAGTGTGTAGTGTAGTGTAGTGTGTAGTGTGTAGTGTAGTGTAGTGTGTAGTGTGTAGTGTAGTGTAGTGTAGTGTAGTGTGTAGTGTAGTGTGTAGTGTGTAGTGTAGTGTGTAGTGTGTAGTGTAGTGTGTAGTGTAGTGTAGTGTAGAGTGTAGTGTAGTGTGTAGTGTGTAGTGTAGTGTGTAGTGTAGTGTAGTGTAGTGTGTAGTGTAGTGTAGTGTAGTGTAGTGTAGTGTGTAGTGTAGTGTGTAGTGTGTAGTGTAGTGTAGTGTAGTGTAGTGTGTAGTGTGTAGTGTAGTGTAGTGTGTAGTGTGTAGTGTAGTGTAGTGTGTAGTGTGTAGTGTAGTGTAGTGTAGTGTAGTGTAGTGTAGTGTGGTGTAGTGTGTAGTGTGTAGTGTAGTGTAGTGTAGTGTAGTGTGTAGTGTGTAGTGTAGTGTAGTGTGTAGTGTGTAGTGTAGTGTAGTGTGTAGTGTGTAGTGTAGTGTAGTGTAGTGTAGTGTGGTGTAGTGTGTAGTGTGTAGTGTAGTGTAGTGTAGTGTAGTGTAGTGTGTAGTGTGTAGTGTAGTGTAGTGTGTAGTGTGTAGTGTGTAGTGTGTAGTGTAGTGTAGTGTAGTGTAGTGTAGTGTGGTGTAGTGTGTAGTGTAGTGTAGTGTAGTGTAGTGTGTACGTTTTATTGTATTGTAAATATCGTTTTTAAGTAATTGAATACATTGTTTGATAATAATAATTTTTTTAAAACAGTGGGGAGAAACCAGGTTTGTAGGGAGATGGTGGGCGGGTGGAACTGGATCTCGGAAGGATTCCGTGTGTGGGAGTAAGTGCGTGGGAGTTGGGTGGACAAAAGCGGCTGGGCATTGGGGTGGGGAGGGGGGTTTATTAAGGAGAACCGAGATTGATCAGGAGAGAGGACGAAACATGGGCTACCTACCAGAATGTAACCTTCGTAGAGGTAACGTCAATAAACCAGGTCAGAATCCTCCTGCTTCAATGGTCCAACCCAACTGGCAAAAATAATACAGCATTAGTGATTTGGTCAGATATAGTGAAATTAGAGTCATAGAGTCACAGAGTGATACAGTGTGGAAATGGGCCCTTCAGCCCAACTCGCCCACACCGGCCAACAATGTCCCAGCTACCCTAGTCCCACTTGTCTGCGCTTGGTCCATAACCCTCCAAATCTGTCCTGTCCATGTACCTGTCCAACTGTTTATTAAACGTTTATGATAGTCCCAGCCTCAACTACCTCCTCTGGCAGCTTGTTCCATACACCCACCACCCTCTGTGTGAAAAAGTTACGCCTCGGATTCCTGTTAATTATTTTCCCCTTCACCTTGAACCTATGTCCTATGGTCCTCGATTCCCCTACTCTGGGCAAGAGACAATGTGCGTCTACCCAATCTATTCCTCTCATGATTTTGTACACCTCTATAAGATCTCCCCTCAATATCTTTCCTGTAACACGGTGCCCAGAACTGAACACAATATTCTAAAAGCGGTCTCATCAACGTCTTGTACAACCGCAACATGACCTCCCAACTTCTATATTAATGAATACCGTCGTGAAGAAATAGCTAAATGAACAAACTTATAAATTTAACTAAGTGACATTAACAATTAGTAACACGAACAAAAAGTGAAACGATCAATTTGTGACTGACAAATAATGAAATGATCAAAATAGTAAAATTATACCAAACAGTGAAATTAATAAATACTGATATTATTAAAGAGTAAATGTAATATGTAGTATTTGTGCACAACCCGCAGGCATTGCCACTTTCATTTCACTGCACATCGAGTATGTGTATGTGACAAATAAATTTGACTTGAAATTTGACTTGACTTAATAATTACTGTATTATTAAATAGTAAAATTAACATGTAGTAAAATTAATAAATACTGATGTTACCAATTATAATTATATCAAATAGTGAAATTAATAAATACTGTATTAAATAGCAAAATTAATATGTAATAAAATAAATAAATATTAATATTACCAATTAAAATTATATCATATAGTGAAATTAATAAATACTGTAATGGTACAATCAATATGTAATATAATTAATAAATATTAATATTACCAATTAAAATTATTTCAAATAGTGAAATTAATAAATACTATAATGGTACAATCAATATGTAATATAATTAATAAATATTAATATTACCAATTAAAATTATTTCAAATAGTGAAATTAATAAATACTGAATTAAATAGTACAATTAATATGTAATAAAATAAACAAATATTAATATTGCCAATTAAAATTATATCATATAGTGAAATTAATAAATACTGAATTAAATAGTAACATTAATATGTAATAACATTAATAAATATTGATATTGCCAATTAAAATTATATCAACAAGTGAAATAAATAAATACTGTATTATTAAATAGTAAAATTAATATGTAATAAAATTAATAAATACTGATATCACCAATTAAAATTATATCAAATAGTGACATTGTGGCGGCTCCCAAGGGTTGGGCCATACTTCTACCGACCCCTCGGCACGGGAATGGACCAGTCCAGGGAGGCGGTCCGGGACCAGGTATATAAGGACAAGGTTTGGGCACCAAGCCATTCCGGCAGACTCGACCCGTCTGATAACCGAGGAACAATAAAATATAACGTTCCCGAAATACCTGGCTCCTTGCCTTTATTTCGGGCCTTTATCGACGCGCCACATTGGTGACCCCGACGGTCCATTCATTAGGATGGGCACAAGAGCAAAATCCGACCGCCCGTCCGGCTCGCAGGCCGACCAGGCTCCAGCTGTCCACGCGGTAGGAATCAAGCTCCCGACCTTCTGGACCACCCGGGCTCGCGTTTGGTTTTACCAAGCGGAGGCCCAGTTCCAGCTGCAGGGCATCACAGTGGATAACATCTGGTTTTTCCACCTGGTGGGAGCCCTTGACCAGGACACGGCCGAAGAGGTAACGGAGTTCCTCCAGGACCCACCGGCCCACGATAAATACAAAGCTGCTGCTCCAAACCTACGGGCTATCCCGAATGGAGCGGGCCGAAAGGCTCCTCCACATGCCAGGCCTCGGTGACCGGCGCCCATCTAGCCTCCTGAAGGAGATGGTCGCGCTGCTCGACGGGCACAGACCGTGCCTGATGTTTGAATATACGTACCTGCACCTGCTGCCGGCCGACATTCGCCTGCAGCTCACAGACGCCTCCTTTGAAGACACCCGGGCCCTCGGCAGGCGCGCGGACGCGCTGTGGGCGGCGCGCCGTGATGACGTCAGCGCGCTAAACGTCACTCGAGAAGCGCCCGATTTTCTCCGCTCGGGCGGGGGAGCTGTGGAAGGAGTGACAGCTACGTCCCGGAGGCCTGCGAGATCGGCCCCCCAGTGGCCATTGCGGGTCGTGCATCTGCAGTCCCACACCAGCAGGCTCCAGCCAGCACCAGCAGGAGGTACTGGTGTTATTACCACTAGCGCTGGGGTGCGGCAGCCCGACAATGCCGCCAGCCGTGCACGTTTCCGGGAAACGCCGGGGCCGGCTGCCAATAGTCCCCGCGGTGGCCGGCCAGATTCACCGCCTCTTCGCCTGGGATCGGCGCTCCGGGGGCCGCTTCCTCGTGGATACCGGGGCGGAGCTGAGCGTCCTGCCCCCTTCGCCGCTGGACATTCGTTCTGGGAAGCGGGGGCCCATCCTCACCGCGGCAAATGGGAGCATTATTCAGACTTATGGCGTCCGCACGGTCCACATTGTTTTCGGCGCCAGTCATTTCACGTGGCAGTTCACGATCGCGACGTCTCCCAGCCGCTGCTCGGGGCCGACTTTCTGCGGGCTCATTCTCTCCTCGTGGACGTCAGGCAGCAGCGCTTGGTCCACTCCGCCACGATGGAGCCCATTGCGCTGCGGCTGAATGAGACAATTATACGCCCGCTGTCGTCCGTGGACTCCCATTTCGCTCGGGTTCTGGCGGAGTTTCCCGATATTATGGCCCCGCAATTCCGGTCGTCGACCCCCAAGCATGGGGTGTACCATTATATCACAACTACCGGCCCACCCCTCCACGCACGAGCACGCCGACTCCCGCCTAAGAAGCTACGCCTGGCACGACAGGAGTTCCGCACGATGGAGTCCTTGGGGATCGTCCGCCCTTCCAACAGCCCATGGGCATCTCCACTCCATATGGTCCCCAAGGCAAACGGGGGCTGGAGGCCTTGCGGGGATTATCGGCGGCTGAACGTCGCTACCGCCGAGGGCCGATACCCTGTGCCCCACATCCAGGACTTCAACGCCCATTTGGCTGGGGCCACGATATTTTCAAAGGTGGATCTGGTGCGAGGTTACAACCAGATCCCGGTCCACCTGGAGGATGTACCCAAGACGGCAATCATCACGCCGTTCGGACTCTACGAGTTCGTACGGATGCCGTTCGGCCTCAAGAACGCCGCGCAGTCATTTCAGCGGTTAATGAACGGCGTGTGTCGCGGGCTGGATTTCCTATTTGTCTACCTTGACGACATGTTGGTAGCCAGCCACTCGCGGCAGGAGCACTGTGCCCACCTCCGGCAGCTTTTCCAGCGGCTCAGCGAACACGGGTTGGCCATAAACCTCGCCAAGTGCCGCTTTGGCGTGGCCACAATCGACTTTCTCGGCCACCGTGTGTCCTCGCAAGGAGCGGTTCCCCTGCCGGACAAAGTAGACGCCATCCGCCGGTTTCCCCGTCTGTCCTCGGTGCGTGGCCTGCAGGAGTTCGTCGACATGGTGGCATTTTATCACCGGTTCCTGCCATCCGCGGCCCACATCATGCGGCCGCTATACGAGCTGCTGGCGGGCAAGCGTAAGAACGTCGTGTGGACCGACGAGGCCGTAACAGCCTTTGACGGCGCGAAGGAGGCCCTGGCTCGGGCTGTGCTGCTTGTTCACCCACGGGAGGATGCCCCGACAGCCCTTACGGTGGACGCCTCAGAGTTGGCGGTTGGTGCCGTACTGGAGCAACTCACGGACGGGGGTTGGCGCCCCCTGGCCTTCTTCAGCCGGCACCTTGACAACGCCCAGAGTAAGTACAGCGCCTTCGACCGCGAGCTCCTCGCCCTGTACCTGGCCGTTCGGCACTTCCGCTATTTTCTGGAGGGCCGCCCGTTCACCGCTTACACGGACCACAAGCGACTCTCCGGCCCCGACTGGATGGACGAGCTACCATGGGTCTTGCTGGCCATCCGGACTGCCCCCAAGGAAGACCTGGCTTCATCCTCAGCGGAATTCGTCTACGGGTCACCGCTCACGGTGCCCGGGGAGTTCATGCCCTCGTTGCCGGGGCGAGAGGAACCGCCCTCATCCACCCTACAGCGCCTCCGAGAGCGAGTTGGCAAGCTCGCACCTGTGCCGACGTCCCGCCACGGGACATTCCGCCCTTACGTGCCATCGGCCCTCCGAGACTGCGCCTTTGTGTTCCTGCGCCGTGACGCCCACCAGACGCAACTCCAGAGGCCGTATGAGGGCCCGTACCGGGTGCTGGAGCACGGACAGACAACCTTTGTCTTGGACATGGGGGGCCGGCCGGAGGCCGTGTCAATTGACCGCCTGAAGCCGGCCCACTTAGACATCGACCAACCGGTGCGGGTTGCCCAGCCTCGGCCACGAGGTCGCCCCCCTTTGCGGGTCCCACCACCTGTCCCTCCAACTGTGCCTCCGCCGGCCCCTCTGTCGACCGATTACCGTACGCGGTCCGGTCGGGTTGTGCGACCACCAGTGCGTTTCGTGCCTCCGGTTCTGGTGGGGGGGTACTGTGGCGGCTCCCAAGGGTCGGGCCATACTACTACCGACCCCTCGGCACGGGAATGGACCAGTCCAGGGAGGCGGTCCGGGACCAGGTATATAAGGACAAGGTTTGGGCACCAAGCCATTCCGGCAGACTCGACCCGTCTGATAACCGAGGTACAATAAAATATAACGTTCCCGAAATACCTGGCTCCTTGCCTTTATTTCGGGCCTTGATCGACGCGCTACAACATTAATAAATGTTGATATTATCAAAAGGTAATGAATAAATACTGTATTATCAAATTGTGACATTATGAAATTCACAAAACATTTGATTATCAAAGTGAAATTAATAAATAGTGAAATTAATACTGATATTATCAGTGAAAATGATAAATGTTGATATTATCAAATATTGACTTATCAAATCGTGGTATTTATAAATACTGAAATTATCAAACAGTGAAATTAATAGCAACATGAACAAAATATGAAATTAACAAAACAGGGAAAATAATAAATTATGGAAATAACACATACAGATATTAAAGTCAAATTAGTAAACACTGATATCAAATAGTGAAATTAATAAAGACTGAGAGATTGAATATTGAAATGAATAAATAGTGACATTAACAGCTAAATTATGACATTAGAAAAACAGCGAAATCATCATAATTGTGGCATTAACGCTTGGGAAATTGAGAAACGGTTTCAGTAACAGGCTGAAGCTGCCAGCAATGGAGTTGGGGTCTCGATCTGAATCGTCACCCATTCCTCCTCTCCAGAGTTGCTGCCTGTCCCGCTGAGTTACTCCGGCTTTTTGTGCCTATCTTCGGTTTAAACCAGCTTCTGGCTGCAGTTGCTTCTCACAAGTCTGCACCAGTGTGCGGTCCCAAACTCACAACTTCCTGCTCGATGGGGATATTGCAGCAATATTGACCAACGCTAAAGACTCAGAACATTCGTCGAATTGAAAAATAATGCCGCACACCGCACCTGGAGTACTGTGTGCAGTTGTACAGGGCCCTAGTGAGACCGCACCTGGAGTACTGTGTGCAGTTTTGGTCTCCAAATTTGAGGAAGGATATTCTTGCTATTGAGGGCGTGCAGCGTAGGTTTACTAGGTTAATTCCCGGAATGGCGGGACTGTCATATGTTGAAAGACTAGAGCGACTAGGCTTGTATGCAATGGAATTCGGAAGGATGAGAGGGGATCTTATCGAAACGTATAAGATTATTAAGGGGTTGGACACGTTAGAGGCAGGAAAAATGTTCCCAATGTTGGGGGAGTCCAGAACAAGGGGCCACAGTTTAAGAATAAGGGGTAGGCCATTTAGAACGGAGATGAGGAAAAACATTTTCAGTCAGAGAGTTGTGAATCTGTGGAATTCTCTGCCTCAGAAGGCAGTGGAGACCAATTCTCTGAATGCATTTAAGAGAGAGCTATAGACAATAGACAGTAGGTGCAGGAGGAGGCCATTCGGCCCTTTGAGCCAGCACCACCATTCAATGTGATCATGGCTGATCATTCTCAATCAGTACCCCGTTCCTGCCTTCTCCCCATACCCCCTAGCCGAAGCTAGATAGAGCTCTTAAGGATATGGGTAGTCAGGGGGTATGGGGAGAAGGCAGGAACGGGGTACTGATTGAGAATGATCAGCCATGATCACATTGAATGGTGGTGCTGGCTCGAAGGGCCGAATGGCCTCCTCCTGCACCTATTGTCTATTGTCTAACGCTAAAGATTCAGAACATTCGTCGAATTGAAAAATAACACCTGTTTGCCAGCTGGCTGTCCCGGTTGAATACTGAGGAGGCTTGGCATGAACGCCAGCATCCTCACAAACATCTACAGATGCACCATCGAGAGCCTGCTGCTGACGGGCTGCATTACAGTCTGGTACGGGAACTGTTCTGCCCACAGCCACAAATCACCACAGAGAGTGGTGGAGATGGCACAGCACATCACTGGCAACTGTCTCCCATTCAGGACATGTTCTACCGGCGGTGCCTGCGGAAGGCACACAGCATCATCAAGGACCACAGCCACCCAGCACGCAGGCTTAAGAACAGTTTCTACCATCAGGCCATCAGGCTTCTGAACTCATAAACACATTTCACATCATATATGTTGATTATTTTTAATATTGTCTTGTTACCTATTTTTAATATTGTCTTTTTACCTTACTAATGTCATTTCTAAAAATCTTATTTATCCTTGGAATATTACTGCTGAGGTGACCCGTTGTCTTGTCAAATACATTTCATTGTACCTTCGACCCTGTGCCTACATATGACAAATATTTTTATTTATTATTATTGTTATTAAAATTTATTATTATTATTATAAAGACACCCAATGATATCGGTGAGATCCACAATTATAGATATAGACAATAGACAATAGACAATAGGTGCAGGAGGAGGCCATTCGGCCCTTCGAGCCAGCACCACCATTCAATGTGATCATGGCTGATCATTCTCAATCAGTACCCCGTTCCTGCCTTCTCCCCATACCCCCTGACTCCGCTATCCTTAAGAGCTCTATCCAGCTCTCTCTTGAATGCATTCAGAGAATTGGCCTCCACTGCCTTCTGAGGCAGAGAATTACACAGATTCACAACTCTCTGACTTGTTCACAATATCTAAAATATACTTTAACGCGGATTTCAGGCTTGGCAGATTTAATCACATCTTTCTTGCGTTACTTCGACACGGTAAACGACTACACACACACACACACACACACACACACACACACACACACACACACACACACACACACACACACACACACACACACACACACACACACACACGCTCACGCACACACACACACACACACACACGCTCACGCACACACACGCACACACGCACACACACACGCGCACACACACACGCACACACACACACACACACACACACACACACACACACACACACACACACACACGCTCACGCACACACACACACACACACACACACACACACACACACACACACACACACACACACACACAGACAGACAAACACAGACATACACACACACACAGACACACACACACAAAGAACAGAACAGAACAGAACAGAAAATTATGCAACAAAAGTCTATTTCTTTTCACTTCTACTTTTTCCCCTGAACTGGGCTTTAACTAATTTCCTGTGTGAAATCACCAAATTTTGGGAGGAATATTAATCTCACCTTTCAACTGCGGGGAGTCGGCCTTGATCATGGGGGGTTGGCGAAGGGTTAATTGGGTGTTGGTCAGAGATAAGGAGAAGTGCTTCTCCCCTGACCGCTTACACTGACTGGAGTATAAACGACGGCACTCTGTACCGATCTACCCAAGGAGCCTGAAGCCGGCAGCCACTCACTAACGACACCTTGGGGAGGCTAGAACTGACTGAGGTTGGAGCTGAACGTTGCTGTAGGGACGACCACATTGAAGCTGGGGCTATTCAACGGAGAATAGCCCTGATGCAAACACTGAAACTGCTCCCCTGTCCAAACCATCTGACACCCGTCTTTTAATATAGACAATAGACAACAGACAATAGGCAATAGACAATAGGCAATAGACAATAGGCAATAGACAATAGACAATAGACAATAGGCAATAGACAATAGACAACAGACAATAGACAATAGACAATAGACAACAGACAATAGACAATAAACAATAAACATCAGACAACAGGCAACAGACAATAGACAATAGACAACAGACAATAGACAATAGGCAATAGGCAATAGGCAATAGGCAACAGACAATAGACAATAGACAACAGACAATAGACAATAGACAACAGACAATAGACAATAGGCAATAGGCAATAGACAATAGGCAATAGACAATAGACAACAGACAATAGACAACAGACAATAGACAATAGACAATAGACAATAAACAATAAACATCAGACAACAGGCAACAGACAATAGACAATAGACAACAGACAATAGACAATAGGCAATAGGCAATAGGCAACAGACAATAGACAATAGACAACAGACAACAGGCAATAGACAATAGACAACAGACAACAGACAATAGACAATAGACAACAGACAACAGGCAATAGACAATAGACAATAGACAATAGACAATAGACAATAGACAATAGACAATAGACAACAGACAATAGACAATAGACAACGCGGCGATGTTAACTTTGCCATCATCCTCCTCTCTCCCACCGCCTGCACTGAGTCGAGGGGGCAACCCAGGACAGAGCTGGCCTTCCTGACCCAGCTTGTCGAGTCTCTTCCCCTCCAGCCGCTGAGACGCTGCTGCTCCAGCAGACCATTCCGTAGAAAATGGCCGATAAAACCACCGTGCTTGTAGAAGGTCCTTAGGAGTGGCCCCTGCACTCCAAAGGACCTGACTCTCCTCAGCAGGTACAGTCTGCTGATAACTTGGATAACTTTACCATAATATCAGCTCAAAAACACAAGTCAAGCTCGTTGAAATCTTTTAATTAACAAGTTGAATGGTATGTTAGCATTCATAGCAAGAGGATTTGAGTTTAGGAGCAGGGAGGTTCTACTGCAGTTGTACAGGGCCTTGGTGAGACCGCACCTGGAGTATTGTGTGCAGTTTTGGTCTCCTAACCTGAGGAAAGACGTTCTTGCCTTAGAGGGAGTACAGAGAAGGTTCACCAGATTGATCCCTGGGATGGCGGGACTTACATATGAAGAAAGACTGGATAGACTAGGCTTGTCCTCGCTGGAATTTAGAAGACTGAGGGGGGATCTTATAGAAACATATAAAATTCTTAAGGGGTTGGAGAGGCTAGATGCGGGAAGATTGTTCCCGATGTTGGGGGAGTCCAGAACCAGGGGTCACAGCTTAAGGATAAGGGGGAAGTCTTTTAGGACCAAGATGAGAAAACATTTTTTCACACAGAGAGTGGTGAGTCTGTGGAATTCTCTGCCACAGAAGGTAGTTGAGGCCAGTTCATTGGCTATATTTAAGAGGGAGTTAGATGTGGCCCTTGTGGCTAAAGGGATCAGGGGGTATGGAGAGAAGGCAGGTACGGGATACTGAGTTGGATGATCAGCCATGATCATATTGAATGGCGGTGCAGGCTCGAAGGGCCGAATGGCCGAATGGCCTACTCCTGCACCTATTTTCTATGTTTCTATGTTTCTATGTTTCTAAGTTATGGCACTACATGGAAATCATAACCGCGTCCACCTTGCTTCCACTGGTGTAGATTGGTCTACGATGTGGTCAAAGTCATTTTCTTCAGTGCCTTCTCTTCCCACACTCAGAAGAGGGATATCACAGAGTCTGCCCTGACCCATGGAGGCTCTCAAGTACCAAAGCATTAGTTTTAACTTATAGAAACATAGAAACATAGAAAATAGGTGCAGGAGGAGGCCACTCGGCCCTTCGAGCCAGCACCGCCATTCATTGTGATCATGGCTGATCATCCACAATCAGTAACCCGTGCCTGCCTTCTCCCCATATCCCTTGATTCCGCTGGCCCCTAGAGCTCTATCTAACTCTCTCTTAAATTCATCCAGTGAATTGGCCTCCACTGCCCTCTGTGGCAGAAAATTCCACAAATTCACAACTCCCTGGGTGAAAACGTTTCTTCTCACCTCAGTTTTAAATGGCCTCCCCTTTATTCTTAGACTGTGTGGCCCCTGGTTCTGGACTCCCCCAACATCGGGAACATGTTTCCTGCCTCTAGCATGTCCAATCCCTTAATAATCTTATAGGTTTCAATAAGATCCCCTCTCATCCTTCTTAATTCCAGCGTATACAAGCCCAGTCGCTCCAGTCTTTCAACGTACGACAGTCCCGCCATTTGGGGTTGAGTGAACCTACGCTGCACTCAATTAACCTGGTGAACCAAGGCCTCGTGAACCTAGGCCTCATGAACCTAGGCCTTGTGACCCGACTCGCGAACCTACGCCTCGTGAACCTACGCCTCGTGAACCTACGCCTCAAGAACCTAGGCCTCGTGAAGCTAGGCCTCGTGAACCTAGGCCTCATGAACCTACCTAGCAGTGCAGGCCGTGTCGAACTACTTGTTCCGGGCTTTCCAAAACAGGGCATGAGGGACCTCCTCGACCTCTTGGTTTTCTCCGCTTCCAACCTTCGTCTCTTCCGTCCTGCAGCTCCGCCTTCCTTCTTCTTCTTCGTGAAGAAACGTTTCGTGGTCTTCTTACGCAATGCTCCGAAATAAGGAAATGGCACTTGTGATCAGAACATTAGATTTCATAGATTTCGCGCAAGATTCTCGTTCACCTCCCTAGTTTGCTTGAGAGAATGGTCTTTCTCCAGCTGGCACTGAGCTGTGGCGCTGTGAGGAATTGGCCTCCACTGTCTTCTGAGAATTTACAACTCTCTGACTGAAAAAGTTTTTCCTCATCTCAATTCTAAACGGCCTACCCTTTATTCTTAAACTGTGGCCCCTGGTTCTGGACTCCCCCAACATTGGGAACATGTTTCCTGCCTCTAACGTGTCCAACCCCTTAATAATCTTATACGTTTCGATATGATCTCCTCTCATCCTTCTAAATTCCAGTGTATACAAGCCTACTCCGCCATTCAATCATGGCCGATCTATCTGTCCCTCCTGACCCCATTCTCCTGCCTTCTCCCCGTAACCCCTGACACCCGCCCTAATCAACAGCGTGGGAAGGAGATGAGGAGGAATTTCTTTAGTCAGAGGGTGGTGAATCTGTGGATAGATAGATTCTTGATCAGTGCGGGTGTCAGGGGTTTATGGGGAGAAGGCAGGAGAATGGGGTTAGGAGGGAGAGATAGATCAGCCACGATTGAATGCCGGAGTAGACTCGATGGGCCGAATGGCCTAATTCTGCTCCTATCAATCATGACCTTACAAGGAGAGTAAGGCATCACAGGTTCATAAGTGATAGGAGGAGAATTAGGCCATTCGGCCCATCGAGTCTGCTTGAATTGGGGGAACAGCACCACCCAGCTTTATCAACCCCAGTAGGATGAATATTGTTTCTGCTACGCGACCTGGAGGAAGGAGTGAAAGACTAGGTTAGCACGCTGCCAGTCTAAGAGAAAATACTCCTCAAGTCTGTCCCACCTCTCCTCACAGATGAGGCCACTCACACGTCCATTTACACGTCAGCAAAGAATGACGTGCTTGAATCATCGTTGAATGAACAGCAGATGGGATTGGAAATTGTGCAACATCATTCTAGAATAGCTTAAAATTGCAAAAGATTATGGTTGACACGAAGCTGGGAAATGGTACACCCTGTAACAACTGCAAGAAAGGCTGGCAGAATTGGAACATGGCTTGTCACGTTAGTTATGTTTAATGTAGTGTAGTGTAGTGAGGTGTAGTGTAGTGTAGTGTAGTGAGGTGTAGTGTAGACTAATGTAGTGTGGTGTAGTGTAGTGTAGTGTAGTGTAGTGTAGTGTAGTGTAGTGTAGTGTAGTGTAGTGTAGTGTAGTGTGGTGTAGTGTAGTGTAGTGTAGTGTAGTGTAGTGTAGTGTAGTGTAGTGTAGTGTAGTGTAGTGTAGTGTAGTGTAGTGTAGTGTAGTGTAGTGTAGTGTAGTGTAGTGTAGTGTGGTGTAGTGTAGTGTAGTGTAGTGTAGTGTAGTGTAGTGTAGTGAGGTGTAGTGTAGTGTAGTGTAGTGAGGTGTAGTGTAGACTAGTGTAGTGTGGTGTAGTGTAGTGTAGTGTAGTGTAGTGTAGACTAGTGTAGTGTGGTGTAGACTAGTGTAGTGTAGTGTAGTGTAGTGTAGTGTAGTGTAGTGTAGTGTAGTGTAGTGTAGTGTAGTGTAGTGTAGTGTAGTGTAGACTAGTGTAGTGTAGTGTAGTGTAGTGTAGTGTAGTGTAGTGTAGTGTAGTGTAGTGTAGACTAGTGTAGTGTAGTGTAGTGTAGTGTAGTGTAGTGTAGTGTAGTGTAGTGTAGTGTAGTGTAGTGTAGTGTAGTGTAGTGTAGACTAGTGTAGTGTAGTGTAGTGTAGTGTAGTGTAGTGCAGTGTAGTGTAGTGTAGTGTAGACTAGTGTAGTGTAGTGTAGTGTAGTGTAGTGTAGTGTAGTGTAGTGTAGTGTAGTGTAGTGTAGTGTAGTGTAGTGTAGACTAGTGTAGTGTAGTGTAGTGTAGTGTAGACTAGTGTAGTGTAGTGTAGTGTAGTGTAGTGTAGTGTAGTGTAGTGTAGTGTAGTGTAGACTAGTGTAGTGTAGTGTGGTGTAGTGTAGACTAGTGTAGTGTAGTGTAGTGTAGTGTAGTGTAGTGTAGTGTAGTGTAGACTAGTGTAGTGTAGTGTAGTGTAGTGTAGTGTAGTGTAGTGTAGACTAGTGTAGTGTAGTGTAGTGTAGTGTAGTGTAGTGTAGTGTAGTGTAGTGTAGACTAGTGTAGTGTAGTGTAGTGTAGTGTAGTGTAGTGTAGTGTAGACTAGTGTAGTGTAGACTAGTGTAGTGTAGTGTAGTGTAGACTAGTGTAGTGTAGTGTAGTGTAGTGTAGTGTAGACTAGTGTAGTGTAGTGTAGTGTAGTGTAGTGTAGTGTAGTGTAGACTAGTGTAGTGTAGTGTAGTGTAGTGTAGTGTAGTGTAGTGTAGTGTAGTGTAGACTAGTGTAGTGTAGACTAGTGTAGTGTAGTGTAGTGTAGTGTAGTGTAGTGTAGACTAGTGTAGTGTAGTGTAGTGTAGTGTAGTGTAGTGTAGTGTAGTGTAGTGTAGACTAGTGTAGTGTAGTGTAGTGTAGTGTAGTGTAGTGTAGTTTAGATTATTATTGTCATGTGTACCGAGGTACAGTGAAAACCTTTTTTCTTTGCGTGTTATCCAGTCAGCAGAAAAGACCATAGAACCATAGAAAATAGGTGGAGGCCATTCGGCCCTTCGAGCCAGCACCGCCATTCATCGTGATCATGGCTGATCGTCCACAATCAGTAACCCGTGCCTGCCTTCTCCCCATATCCCTTGATTCCACTAGCCCCTAGAGCTCTATCTAACTCTCTTTTAAATTCATCCAGTGAATTGGCCTCCACTGCCCTCTGTGGCAGACAATTCCACAAATTCACAACTCTCTGGGGGAAAACGTTTCTTCTCACCTCAGTTTTAAATGGCCTCCCCTTTATTCTTAGACTGTGTGGCCCCTGGTTCTGGACTCCCCCCAACATTGGGAACATTTTTCCTGCATCTAGCTTGTCCAGTCCTTTAATAATTTTATACGTCTCTATAAGATCCCCTCTCATCCTTCTAAACTCCAGTGAATACAAGCCCAGATACATGGTCACAATCAAGCCATCAACATTGTACAGATACAGGATAAAGGGAATAATGTTTAGTGCAAGGTAAAGTCCAATAGGTCCAATTAAAGATAGTCCGAGGGTCTCCAATGAGGTAGATAGTAGTTCAGCACTGCTCTCTGGTTGTGGTAGGATGGTTCAATTGCCTGATAACAGCCGGGATGAAACTGTCCCTGTATCTGGAGGTGTGCGTTTTCACACTTCTGTCCTCTTGCCCCGATGGGAGAGGGGAGAAGAGGGGGTGACCGGGATTTAAATGGAACATAGACACAGAATGCTGGAGTAACTCAGCGGGTCAGGCAGCATCTGTGGAGAACATGGATAGGTGACGTTTCACAGAGTGCTGGAGTAACTCAGCGGGTCAGGCAGCATCTGTGGAGAACATGGATAGGTGACGTTTCACAGAGTGCTGGAGTAACTCAGCGGGTCAGGCAGCATCCCTGGAGGAGAAGGAATGGGTGACGTTTCGGGTCGAGACCCATCTTCAGACTGAGGGTCAGGGGAGAGTGAGACGCATTGATATGGAAGGGTAAGGTGTGAAAACGAGAGATCAAAGGGGACGGAGATGACGGAGCGTGCAGTGGTGGCGAGCGGGAGGAATCGCAGAGGGGGAGCAGCGAGAGAGAAAGCTGCAGAACTCTCGTCAGAGAGAGGGGTTCAGTTTATTGTCACGTGTACCGAGGTTCAGTGAAGGGCATTTGTTGCGCGCTAACCAGTCAGCGGAAAGACAATACATGGTTACAATCGAGCCGTCCACAGTGTACAGATACAGGATGAGGGGAAAACAGCTGTACCTGAACCCGGTGGTACGGGACATCAGGCTTCTGTACCTCCCTCCCGATGGCAGCAGTCAGAAGATGCAGCGGTAGAGTTGCTGTCTCACGGCGCCAGAGACCCCCGGTTCGATCCCGACCACGGGCGCTGTCTGTACGGAGTTTGTACGTTCTTTAGCCAGAGGGTGGTGAATCTGTGGGAATTCTTTGCCACAGACGGCTGTGGAGGCCACAAGTCAGTGGATATTTTTAAGGCAGAGATAGATAGATTCTTGATCAGTGCGGGTGTCAGGGGTTTATGGGGAGAAGGCAGGAGAATGGGGTTAGGAGGGAGAGATAGATCGGCCACGATTGAATGGCGGAGTAGACTCGATGGGCCGAATGGCCTAATTCTGCTCCTATCACTTCTGATCTTATGAAATGAATGAACGAGATGCCATCGCAGAGGGGGGGGCAGCGAGAGAGAATGTTGCAGGACTCTCGTTGGAGACAGGAGGAGAACTTCTTCAAAGTAGGAGCACCTTGTAGGCAATCCAATTTTACAGAACACCACCCACCCAGATCTCACTAGATCTCTAGGGCGTCACAGTGGCACAGCGGTAGAGTTGCCGCCTTACAGCGAATGCAGCGCCGGAGACCCGGGTTCCATCCCGACCACCGGTGCCGCCTGTACGGAGTTTGTACGTTCTCCCCGTAACCTGCGTGGGTTTCCTCCCACACTCCAAAGACGTGCAGGTTTGTAGGTTAATCGGCTTGGTGTAAATGTGACAATTGCCCCTAGTGGGTGTGGGATAGTGTTAGTGTGCGGGGATCGCTGGTCGGCGCGGACCCGGTGGGCCGAAAGGGCCTGTTTCCGCGCTGTATCTCTAAACTAAACTAAACTAAACTAAACTAAATCTCACTCTGGGGCAGATTGTTCGGCACGAGCAAGATGGGCCGAAGGGCCTGTTTCCGTGCTGTGTGACTCTACGACTCTAGGACCCGCTGAGTTATACCAGCACTCTGTGTCCTTGTTTCTCTTAATTGGCGTAGCAGAGTCCCTGGGCGATCGTAAGCACGAGCAACTAATTAGATACAACAGCGTTAACAAGGGTCAGAGCTGGAAGCGGATAATTACCGATAATCCCATCTTCAGGGTTCAATGCTTAGTGTGAATATCCCAAAGGTAATGTTGATCAGAAAAAGCTTCCTTTAGTTTAGGTTAGTTTAGTTTAGTTTAGAAAGACAGCTGGTAAACAGGCCCTTCGGCCCAACGAGTCCACACTGAGCAGCAATCATCCCGGGCACTGTACGTTAGTCCTTTATCGTGTATCCCAATGTTGGGGGATGTTCCCAATGTTGGGGGAGTCCAGAACAAGGGGCCACAGTTTAAGAATAAGGGGTAGGCCATTTAGAACTGAGATGAGGAAGAACTTTTTCAGTCAGAGAGTTGTAAATCTGTGGAATTCATTGCCTCAGAAGGCAGTGGAGGCCAAGTCTCTGAATGCATTCAAGAGAGAGCTGGATAGAGCTCTTAAGGATAGCGGAGTCAGGGGGTATGGGGAGAAGGCAGGAACGGGGTACTGATTGAGAATGATCAGCCATGATCACATTGAATGGCGGTGCTGGCTCGAAGGGCCGAATGGCCTCCTCCTGCACCTATTGTCTATTATCTATTGTCTAAGTTCTCCAAGTGCTCCGGTTTCCTCCCACACACCAAAGGCGTACAGGTTTGTAGGTTAATTGGATTCGGATAAACGTAAATTGTCCCTAGTGTGTGTGTAGGATAGTGTTAGTGTGCGGGGATCGCTGGTCGGCGAGGATTCGGTGGGCCGAAGAGAATGTTGCAGGACTCTCGTTGGAGACAGGAGGAGAACTTCTTCAGAGTAGGAGCACCTTGTAGGGAATCCAATTTTACAGAACACCACCCACCAGATCTCACTAGATCTCTAGGGCGGTCACGGTGGCACAGCGGTAGAGTTGCCGCCTTACAGCAAATGCAGCGCCGGAGACCCGGGTTCCATCCCGACCACGGGCGCCGTCTGTACGGAGTTTGTATGTTCTCCCCGTGTCCTGCGTGGGTTTTCTCCGAGATCTCCGGTTTCCTCCCGCACTCCAAAGACGTGCAGGTTTGTAGGTTAATCGGCTTGGTGTAAATGTGACAATTGCCCCTAGTGGGTGTGGGATAGTGTTAGTGTGCGGGGATCGCTGGTCGGCGCGGACCCGGTGGGCCGAAAGGGCCTGTTTCCGTGCTGTATCTCTAAACTAAACTAAACTAAACTAAATCTCACTCTGGGGCAGATTGTTCGGCACGAGCAAGATGGGCCGAAGGGCCTGTTTCCGTGCTGTGTGACTCTACGACTCTAGGACCCGCTGAGTTACACCAGCACTCTGTGTCCTTGTTTCTCTTAATTGGCGTAGCAGAGTCCCTGGGCAATCGTAAGCACGAGCAACTAATTAGATACAACAGCGTTAACAAGGGTCAGAGCTGGAAGCGGATAATTACCGATAATCCCATCTTCAGGGTTCAATGCTTAGTGTGAATATCCCAAAGGTAATGTTGATCAGAAAAAGCTTCCTTTAGTTTAGGTTAGTTTAGTTTAGTTTAGAAAGACAGCTGGTAAACAGGCCCTTCGGCCCAACGAGTCCACACTGAGCAGCAATCATCCCGGGCACTGAACGTTAGTCCTTTATCGTGTATCCCAATGTTGGGGGATGTTCCCAATGTTGGGGGAGTCCAGAACAAGGGGCCACAGTTTAAGAATAAGGGGTAGGCCATTTAGAACTGAGATGAGGAAGAACTTTTTCAGTCAGAGAGTTGTGAATCTGTGGAATTCATTGCCTCAGAAGGCAGTGGAGGCCAAGTCTCTGAATGCATTCAAGAGAGAGCTGGATAGAGCTCTTAAGGATAGCGGAGTCAGGGGGTATGGGGAGAAGGCAGGAACGGGGTACTGATTGAGAATGATCAGCCATGATCACATTGAATGGCGGTGCTGGCTCGAAGGGCCGAATGGCCTACTCTTGCACCTATTGTCTATTATCTATTGTCTAAGTTCTCCAAGTGCTCCGGTTTCCTCCCACACACCAAAGGCGTACAGGTTTGTAGGTTAATTGGATTCGGATAAACGTAAATTGTCCCTAGTGTGTGTGTAGGATAGTGTTAGTGTGCGGGGATCGCTGGTCGGCGAGGATTCGGTGGGCCGAAGAGAATGTTGCAGGACTCTCGTTGGAGACAGGAGAAGAACTTCTTCAGAGTAGGAGCACCTTGTAGGTAATCCAATTTTACAGAACACCACCCACCAGATCTCACTAGATCTCTAGGGCGGTCACGGTGGCACAGTGGTAGAGTTGCCGCCTTACAGCAAATGCAGCGCCGGAGACCCGGGTTCCATCCCGACCACGGGCGCCGTCTGTACGGAGTTTGTATGTTCTCCCCGTGTCCTGCGTGGGTTTTCTCCGAGATCGCCGGTTTCCTCCCGCACTCCAAAGACGTGCAGGTTTGTAGGTTAATCGTCTTGGTGTAAATGTGAAAATTGCCCCTAGTGTGTGTAGGATAGTGTTAGTGTGCGGGGATCGCTGGTCGGTGCGGACCCGGTGGGCCTAAAGGGCCTGTTTCTGCGCTGTATCTCTAAACTAAACTAAACTAAACTAAATCTCACTCTGGGGCAGATTGTTCGGCACGAGCAAGATGGGCCGAAGGGCCTGTTTCCGTGCTGTGTGACTCTACGACTCTAGGACCCGCTGAGTTACACCAGCACTCTGTGTCCTTGTTTCTCTTAATTGGCGTAGCAGAGTCCCTGGGCGATCGTAAGCACAAGCAACTAATTAGATACAACAGCGTTAACAAGGGTCAGAGCTGGAAACGGATAATTACCGATAATCCCATCTTCAGGGTTCAATGCTTAGTGTGAATATCCCACAGGTAATGTTGATCAGAAAAAGCTTCCTTTAGTTTAGGTTAGTTTAGTTTAGTTTAGAAAGACAGCTGGTAAACAGGCCCTTCGGCCCAACGAGTCCGCACTGAGCAGCGATCATCCCGGGCACTGAACGTTAGTCCTTTATTGTGTATCCCAATGTTGGGGGATGTTCCCAATGTTGGGGGAGTCCAGAACAAGGGGCCACAGTTTAGGAATAAGGGGTAGAGGCCATTTAGAACGGAGATGAGGAAAAACTTTTTCAGTCAGAGAGTTGTGAATCTGTGGAATTCTCTGCCTCAGAAGGCAGTGGAGGCCAATTCTCTGGATGCATTCAAGAGAGAGCTAGATAGAGCTCTTAAGGATAGCGGAGTCAGGGGGTATGGGGAGAAGGCAGGAACGGGGTACTGATTGAGAATGATCAGCCATGATCACATTGAATGGCGGTGCTGGCTCGAAGGGCCGAATGGCCTCCTCCTGCACTTATTGTCTATTGTCTATTGTCTATTGTATCTGTACACTGCAAATGGCTCGATTGTAAACATGTACTGTTTTGCTGTCGGTTCACGTGACAATAAACAGGAATTCACTGGAATTTAGAAGGATGAGAGGGGATCTTGTGGAAACATATAAAATTCTTAAAGGATTGGACAGGCTAGATGTAGGAAAAATGTTCCCGATGTTGGGGGGAGTCCAGAACCAGGGGTCACACAGTTTAAGAATAAGGGGTAGGCCATTTAGGACTGAGATGAGGAAAAACGTTTTCACCCAGAGAGTTGTGAATCTGTGGAATTCTCTGCCACAGAAGGCAGTGGAGGCCAATTCACTGGATGTTTTCAAGAGTGAGTTTGATTTAGCTCTTATGGCTAACGGAATCAAGGGATGTGGGGAGAAAGCAGGAACGGGGTACTGATTGAGAATGAACAGCCATGATCACATTGAATGGTGGTGCTGGCACGAAGGGCCGAATGGCCTACACCTGCACTAATAAACTGAACTAAACTGAAAATACACAAACAATATCCCACACACACTAGGAACAATTGACATTTATACCAAAGCCAATTAACCTACAAACCTGCACGTCTTTGGAGTGTGGGAGGAAACCGAAGATCTCGGAGAAAACCCACGCAGGTCACGGGGAGAACGTGCAAACTCCGCACTGACAGCGCCCGTGGTCGGGATGGAACCCGGGTCTCCGGCGCTGTGAGGCAGCAACTCTACCGCTGCGCCACCGCGCCGCTCTACAGTCTCCAGTTTCTTTCTTGGCATTGACAACAAATGGCCGAGGTGCGGTTGGTGACGGCAGGGCGGTCACGAAGTCAACTCGATGTTGATTCCACTGGGTGGTTCATTGGATCAGAATTTGGCCATTCGGCCCATCAAGTCTACTCCGCCATTCAATCATGGCTGACCTATCTCTCCCTCCTAACCCCATTCTCCTGCCTTCTCCCCGTAACCCCTGACACCCGCACTAATCAAGAGCCTATTACTCCTTGGAAATACCAATGCCTTGGCCTCCACAGCCGCCTGTGGCAATGAGTTCCACAGATTCACCACCCTCTGACTAAAGAAATGTCTCCTCATTTCTATTCTAAAGATACGTCCTTTAATTCTGAGGCTGTGGCCTCTCGGCTCCTGGGCGCAGCGGTAGAATTGCTGCCTCACAGCTGCAGAGACCCGGGTTCGATCCCGACTACGGGCGCTGTCTGTACGGAGTTTGCACGTTCTTCCCGTGACCTGCGCGGGTTTTCTCCGGGTGCTCCGGTTTCCTCCCACACTCCAAAGACGCACAGGTTTGTGGGTTAATTGGCTTCTGTAAGTTGCTTTTAGTGTGTAGGAAGGAAGATCAGGTAGATGCACAGAGTCTCTTGCCCAGAGTAGGGGAATCGAGGACCAGAGGACATAGGTTCAAGGTGAAGGGGAAAAGATTTAATAGGAATCCGATGGGTAACTTTTCCACACAGAGGGTGGTGGGTGTATGGAACGAGCTGCCAGAGGAGGTAGTTGAGGCTGGGACTATCCCATCGTTTAAGAAACAGTTGGACGGGTACATGGATAGGACAGGTTTGGAGGGATATGGACCAAGCGCAGGCAGGTGGGACTAGTGTAGCTGGGACATTGTTGGCCGGTGTGGGCGAGTTGGGCCGAAGGGCTTGTTTCCACACTGTATCACTCTATGACTCTATGACTTTAAATAGCGTAGAAACATAGAAACATAGAAAATAGGTGCAGGAGTAGGCCATTCGGCCCTTCGAGCCTGCACCGCCATTCAATATGATCATGGCTGATCATCCAACTCAGTATCCCGTACCTGCCTTCTCTCCATACCCCCTGATCCCTTTAGCCACAAGGGCCACATCTAACTCCCTCTTAAATATAGCCAATGAACTGGCCTCAACTACCTTCTGTGGCAGAGAATTCCACAGATTCACCACTCTCTGTGTGAAAAAAAAGTTCTCATCTCGGTCCTAAAAGACTTCCCCCTTATCCTTAAACTGTGACCCCTGGTTCTGGACTTCCCCAACATCGGGAACAATCTTCCCGCATCTAGCCTGTCCAACCCCTTAAGAATTTTGTAAGTTTCTATAAGATCCCCCCTCAATCTTCTAAATTCCAGCGAGTACAAGCCGAGTCTATCCAGTCTTTCTTCTTATGAAAGTCCTGCCATCCCAGGAATCAATCTGGTGAACCTGGTGTACAGGAATACAGTGTAATAGCTGGTTGGCCTGGGCTGAAGGGGATTGTTTTCGGGGGGGATTTCAAGTGCACACTCATGATGTTTTGTTGGGATTAAAGGAGGTGTGAGACCACCAGTGGCCAGGGGATCGGTGGTGTGTTTATGCCTCTGGTAACTTGCATGTGAACTATTTTCTTTTCCGAAACTGGGTTTCGATTGAACGTAATAATATTTTTTCGAGCTCGCACTTAATTAGGGGTTGTCCCTCAGTCAGGTGTTCATAAGTTTGAGAGAACCCCCTACACAATAAAAACTAAAGAAGGCACAGAGTGCTGGAGTAACTCAGCGGGTCAGGCAGCATCTGTGGAGAACATGGATAGGTGACGTTTCACAGAGTGTTGGAGTAACTCAGCGGGTCAGGCAGCATCTGTGGAGAACATGGATAGGTGACGATTCACAGAGTGCTGGAGTAACTCAGCGGGTCGGGCAGCATCTGTGGAGAACATGGACAGGTGACGTTTCACAGAGTGCTGGAGTAACTCAGCGGGTCAGGCAGCATCTGTGGAGAACATGGATAGGTGACGTTTCACAGAGTGCTGGAGTAACTCAGCGGGTCGGGCAGCATCTGTGGAGAACATGGATAGGTATAAAATTATAAAAGGACTGGACAATCTAGATGGAGGAAAAATGTTCCCAATGTTGGGGGAGTCCAGAACCAGGGGCCACACAGTCTAATAATAAAGGGGAGGCCATTTAAAACTGAGGTGAGAAGGAACTTTTTCACCCAGAGAGTTGTGAATTTGTGGAATTCTCTGCCACAGAGGGCAGTGGAGGCCAATTCACTGGATTAATTTAAAAGAGAGTTAGATAGAGCTCTAGGGGCTAGTGGAATCGAGGGATATGGGGAGAAGGCAGGCACGGGTTAATGATTGTGGATGATCAGCCATGATCACAATGAATGGCGGTGCTGGCTCGAAGGGTTCGAATGGCCTCCTCCTGCACCTATTTTCTACGTGTCTATGTTTCTATGTTCCTATTAAGTTAGTTTTTTAATGAACTTAACTTTTCTATAGGGGGTATCGCAAAATGCTGGAGTAACTCAGCGGGTCAGGCAGCATCTAGGAGAGAAGGAATGGGTGACGTTTCGGGTCGAGACCCTTCTTCAGACTGATAGAGACCTATAGGGACCATCACAACGTTTAAGGAACATTTAGACAGGTACATGGATAGGAAAATAACACTGGCCAATTACTAATATTCGTTACTGTACTAATTAACGGAGATGCTGGGCTTGGGGAAAAAGTGCCGCTGCTAACTTGTTTTTCTCCGTCTCTCTCCTCCACTGTGTAAACACTAAGAACACACCAACTAAACGATGTCCATTTGGGACGTTCACTAATTAGTTAATTGACTGATTGGGAGCATGTTTCTGGTGACCGGCCCTTGTGCTTGTATACACTGCAATTTAGAAGGATGAGAGGAGATCTTATCGAAACGTATAAGATAATTAAGGGGTTGGACACGTTAGAGGCAGGAAACATGTTCCCAATGTTGGGGGAGTCCAGAACCAGGGCCACACAGTTTAAGAATAAGAGGTAGGTCATTTAGAACTGAGATGAGGAAAAACTTTTTCAGTCAGAGAGTTGTGAATCTGTGGAATTCTCTGCCTGAGGCCAATTCTCTGAATGCATTCAAGAGAGAGCTGGATAAAGCTCTTAAGGATAGCGGAGTCAGGGGCTATGGGGAGAAGGCAGGAACGGGGTACTGATTGAGAATGATTAGCCATGATCACATTGAATGGCGGTGCTGGCTCGAAGGGCCGAATGGCCTCCTCCTGCACCTATTGTCTATTGCAACCTGCAGATGTGAGTTTAGTTTTCTCTTTCATTAACCCTTTCAGGAAACGAGCGGCACGGTGGCGCAGCGGTAAAGACGCAGGCTTATGGCGCCGGAGACCCGGGTTCGATCCCGACCATGGGTGCTCTCAGTATGGAGCCTCGGAATATCCGTGATCGGACTTTACTGGCTTTACCTTGCACTGAACGTTATTCCCTTGTCATGTATCTGCACACTGTGGACGGCTCGATTCTAATCATGTTCTAAGACTTGGGCGAGTCCAGAACCAGGGGCCACACAGTCTTAGAATAAAGGGGAGGCCATTTAAAACTGAGGTGAGAAGGAACTTTTTCACCCGGAGAGTTGTGAATTTGTGGAATTCTCTGCCACAGAGGGCAGTGGAGGCCAATTCACTGGATGGATTTAACAAGATAGTTAGATAGAACTCTAGGGGCTAGTGGAATCAAGGGATATGGGGAGAAGGCAGGAACGGGTTACTGATTGTGGATGATCAGCCATGATCACAATGAATGGCGGTGCTGGCCCAAAGGGCCGAATGGCCTCCTCCTGCACCTATTTTCTATTTTTTTTTTATGTGTTGTTTTTCCGCTGACTGGTTAGCACGCAACAAACAGCTTTTCACTGTACCTCGGTACACGTGACAATAAATTAAACTGTAACTATAACTGAATCACCAAAAGCTGGAGTAACTCAGCGGGTCAGGCAGCATCTCAGGAGAGAAGGAATGGGGGACGTTTCGGGTCTCGACCCAAAACACCACCCATTCCTTCTCTCCTGAGATGCTGCCTGACCCGCTGAGTTACTCCAGCTTTTTGTGATACTTTCGATTTGTACTAGCATCTGCAGTTATTTTCCCATGTAACTATAACTGAGTTTGTACGTACGTTCTCCCCGTGACCTGCGTGGGTTTTCTCCGGGTGCTCCAGTTTTCTCCCACGCTCCAAAGACGTGCGGATTTGGAGGTTGTGTGGGGAAGAAAACTGTAGATGCTGGGTAAAAATCGAAGGTAATCACAAAATGCTGGAGTAACTCAGCGGGTCAGGCAGCATCTCTGGAGAGAAGGAATGGGGACGTTTCGGGTCGAGACCCTTCTTCAGACCATAAGGGTCTCGACCCGAAACTGTTGTGACATTGCAAAGGACTATTTTATTATATCACAAGGACTATTTTGTTTGCCCGCGTAGCAACATGTATATATGAGAATATATAGATTTAGATTTTCAGATTTAGAGATACAGCGCGGAAACAGGCCCTTCGGCCCACCGAGTCCGCGCCGCCCAGCGATCCCCGCACACTAACACTATCCTACACACAACCGGGGACAATTTTTACATTTACCCAGTCAATTAATCTACAAACCTGCACGTCTTTGGAGTGTGGGAGGAAACCGAAGATCTCGGAGAAAACCCACGCAGGTCACGGGGAGAACGTACAAACTCCGTACAGACGACGCCCGTAGTCAGGATCGAACCTGAGTCTCCGGCGCTGCATTCGCTGTAAGGCGGCAACTCTACCGCTGCGCCACCGTGCCACCCTCTGGTTTCCAGGTGGCCGTGAAATAAACTGAACCTGGATTTATGCCCCAGATTTCAAACCCATAAACACGTGTACTTGTGGTCATTACAGAGTCACCTGTACACGTGTACCTGTGGTCATTCCAGAGTCACCTGTACACCTGTACCTGTGGTCATTCCAGAGTCACAACAACGGTATAACAGATACCGGACCACGAAGTACAACAGAAATGTCACCCATTCCCTCTCTCCAGAGATGCTGCCTGACCCGCTGAGTTACTCCAGCACTCTGTGAAACATCACCTATCCGTGTTCTCCACAGATGCTGCTGACCCGCTGAGTTACTCCAGCACTTTGTGTCTACCTCAGGTTTTTAGGTCAATTGGCATCTGTAAATTGTTGCTAGTGTGTGTAGGATAGAACTAGTTTGAGTTTAGTTTAATGTCACGTGTGCTGAGGTACAGTGAAAAGCTTTTCTGTTGCGTGCTGACCAGTCAGCGGAAAGACAGTACGTGATTACAATCGAGCCGTCCACTGTGTGGCGGCGCCGTAACGGCTGCGGCTCGCTGGCAGTCTGTTTGTCCTTTGTCCTTTTTTGTTTGTGTGTTGGTGTTGGGGTGGTTTGTTTTTGGCTGTGCATGTGTGGGGGGTGTGGGGGGTGGGGTGGTGGGGTGGGGGAAATCTTTCTTTTTTTAGGTCTCTTCCTCGGGGCACGGCTCGGCCGTGGGACCTTCCATCGCCCGGCGCGGCTCGGCCACGGGACTTAACATCGCCCGGTGCGGCTCGGCCACGGGGCCTTCCATCGCCCGGTGCGGCTCGGCCGCGGGATTTTTCAGCGCCCGGTGTGGCTCGGCCACGGGGCCTTCCATCGCCCGGTGCGGCTCCCACGGGACCTTCCATCGCCCGGTACGGCTCGGCCGCGGGACCTTCCATCGCCCGGCGCGGCTCGGCCGCAGGACTTAACAGCGCCCAGTGCAGCTCGGCCGCGGGACTTTCCAGCGCGGCACGGCTCGGCCACGGGACTTAACAGCGCCCGGTGTGGCTGGGCCACGGGGCCTTCCATCGCCCGGTACGGCTCGGCCGCGGGGCCTTCCATCGCCCGGTACGGCTCGGCCGCGGGACCTTCCATCGCCTTGCGGGGGCTGTGCGTGTCGGTCGCCTCGGTGGGGGTCAAGCTGTCTGTCCGTGGGAGGGAGGGGCATGGGGGAAGAGAGAGGAAGTTTTGTTGCCTCCAACACAGTGAGGGGTGTTTGGAGTCACTGTGATGGACGTTTGTGTTGGGGTCGTGGGTCTTGTGTTCTTTTGCTTTGTGACTGCTGGCAAATGAATTTTGTTCGGTATCGAATGACAATAAAGTTATTCTGTATTCTGTATTCTGTGTACAGATACAGCATACAGGTGAATGTGTTCGGCTGGGACTCGGTTGGCCAAAGGCCCTGTTTCCGTGTTGTAACTCCAGATGGTGCCTGACCTGCTGAGCTAATCCAGCACTTTGTTCCTTTCGTGAAGAAGTTAGTTCCTGCTTGGCGGAGTGCCTGAACTACATTGAACTTCGAACAAGGGCTTCTTGGCTCAATAGCTCCATCTCGTGTTCTGCACACCAGAATTCTTAAGATTCAAGAGTCAAGTGCTTTAATTAAAACGGTGGCGCAGCGGTAGAGTTGCTGCCTCACAGCGCCGGAGACCCGGGTTCCATCCCGACTACGGGCGCTGTCTGTACGGAGTTTGCACGTTCTCCCCGTGACCTGCGTGGGATTTCTCCGAGATCTTCGGTTTCCTCCCACACTCCAAAGACGTGCAGGTTTACATTGAAACATAGAAACATAGAAATTAGGTGCAGGAGAAGGCAATTTGGCCCTTCGAGCCAGCACCGCCATTCATTGTGATCATGGCTGATCATCCACAATCAGTAACCCGTGCCTGCCTTCTCCCCATATCCTTTGATTCCACTAGCCCCTAGAGCTCTATCTAACTCTCTTTTAAATTCATCCAGTGCCCTCTGTGGCAGAGAATTCCACAAATTCACAACTCTCTAGGTGAAACAGTTTTAAATGGCCTCCCCTTTATTCTTAGACTGTGTGGCCCCTGGTTCTGGACTCCCCCAACATTGGGAACATTTTTCCTGCATTTAGTTTGTCCAGTCATTTTATACGTCTCTAAAAGATCCCCTCTCATCCTTCTTAACTCCAGTGAATACAAGCCAGTCTTTCCAATCTTTCCTCATATGACAGTCCCGCCATCCGGGGGATTAACCTCATGAACCTACACTGCACTGCCTCAATAGCAAGGCCGTCCTTCCTCAAAATAGGAGACCAAAACTGCACACAATACTCCAGATGTGGTCTCACCAGGGCACTGTACAACTGCAGAAGGACTTCTTTACTCCTGTACTCAAATCCTCTCGTTATGAAGGCCAACATGCCATTAGCTTTCTTCACTGCCTGCTGTACCTACATAGAGAAAAAGAAGAAAATACTTTTCTTCAGTGGTGCAGCGGTAGAGTTGCTGCCTCACAGCGCCAGAGACTCAGGTTTGATCCTGACTACGGGCGCTGTCTGTATGGAGTTTGTACGTTCTCCCCGTGACCTGCATGAGTTTTCTCCGGGTGCTCCGGTTTCCACCCATACTTCAAAGACGTACAGGTTTGTAGGTTAATTGGTATAAATTGTCCTTCATGTGTGTGTAGGATAGTGTTAGTGTGCGGGGATCGCTGGTCGGCGCGGACCCGGTGGGCTGAAAGAGCCTGTTTCCACACTGTATCTCTAAACTAAACAAAATTACACTTTTTATTTTGTTAACCTTGTGTTTCCAATAACTTCTTTGTTCTGTTCCAGCACATATGACATTGACACACTCTTGACTGGGGTTGCCAACTATCTCACTCCCAAATACGGGAACAGGGTGACGTCACCGCCCCGCGCCCCACGTGACCTCACCCAGCCAGCGGCCACGTGCTCCAGCTCCAGCAATGGCGGCCGCCCGGGCCGGGAGGTGGGTTGCTACGCAACCTCCGTTAGGCGGCGCCCGGGCCTCCAGACCTACACTGTCCGGACCCTACACTATCCGGGCCTACACTGTCCGGACCTACAGCGTCCTGACCTACAGTGTCCGGGCCTACTGTGTCCCCCAGGCCTAATATGGGACAAGGGCGGTCCCATACGGGGACAAACCAATTTTGCCCAAAATACGGGATGTCCCGGCTAATACGGGGAAAGTTGGCAACCCTACTCGTGACTCTCTTAACTCTTGACAGAAGCCAATAAAATCAACCCAACTTAAGTCATAGAGTCATAGAGTGATACAGCGTGGAAACAGGCCCTTCAGCCCAACTTGCCCACACCGGCCAACATGCCCCAACTACACTAGTCCCCACCTGCCCGTAGGAAGGAACTGCAGATGCTGGTTTACACCAAAGATAGATACAAATTGCTGGAGTAACTCAGCGGGACAGGCAGCATCTCTGGAGAGAAGGAATGGGAGACGTTTCGGGTCGACTCCAGAAGAGGTCTGAGGAATTCAGAGTCTGAAGAAGGGCCTGGACCCGAAACGTCACCCCATTCCTTCGTCTCCTGAGATGCTGTCTGACCCGCTGAGTTACTCCAGCACTGTGTGTCTACCTTCTATCCATGTGCCTGTTCCTAAACGTTGGGATAGTCCCAACCTCAACAACCTCCTCTGGCAGCTCGTTCCACACACCCACCACCCCTATTGTGTGGGAAAGTTACCCTCAGGTTCCTATTAAATCTTTCCCCCTTCACCTTAAACATACAGTGTCTCCTCTGATCCTCGATTCCCCTACTCTGGGCACGAGACTTTGTGCATCTACCCGATCTATTCCTCTCATTTTAGACAATAGACAATAGACAATAGGTGCAGGAGGAGGCCATTCGGCCCTTCGAGTCAGCACCACCATTCAATGTGATCATGGCTGATCATTCTCAATCAGTACCCCGTTCCTGCCTTCTCCCCATACCCCCTGACTCCGCTATCCTTAAGAGCTCTATCTAGCTCTCTCTTGAATGCATTCAGAGAATTGGCCTCCACTGCCTTCTGAGGCAGAGAATTCCATTTTAGACAATAGGACAATAGGTGCAGGAGTAGGCATTCAGCCCTTCGAGCCAGCACCGCCATTCAATGCGATCATGGCTGATCACTCTCAATCAGTACCCCGTTCCCTGCCTTCTCCCCATACCCCCTCACTCCGCTATCCTTAAGAGCTCTATCCAGCTCTCTCTTGAAAGCATCCAACGAACTGGCCTCCACTGCCTTCTGAGGCAGAGAATTCCACACCTTCACCACTCTCTGACTGAAAAAGTTCTTCCTCATCTCCGTTCTAAATGACTCCAGTGGACACAAGGGGCTTGGAGGTTCCAAGCAGTTACGTAAATAGTGTGCACAAATATATTTACTTGGAAATCCATTTTTATGGACGGAGTTTGTTATTTACATAACGGTGACCTTGCGTGTCTGTGTAGTTGTCCCAAATACCCTGGAACAATTGAGATGTTGACAAGGGTCGAGAGGTGAGAGAGGAGGGGGGAGGGGGGAGCGGGGAGGGGGGGGGGGGGGTTAGATTTCCAGTAAACTATTTTCTGGGAACATCGCCATGTCCTGTTATCAGAATTTGAAGCATTTTGTGTTCTTAACAATTAACTCTTGATGATCACCAGCCGTTCACACAGTGTGGGGAGGGAAGGGAAGGGGGCAAGATAGTGGCCTGTTAGAAGATTCATTCAGTCTTCATACAGTCATTGAATTGAATTGAATTGAATTGAGTTTATTGGCCAAGTATGTGCACATACAAGGAATGTGCCTTGGTGCTCCGCTCGCAAGAAACAACACGGACATACAGGAAGATTGTTCCCGATGTTGGGGGAAGTCCAGAACAAGGGGTCACAGTTTAAGGATAAGGGGGAAGTCTTTTAGGACCGAGATGAGAACGTTTTTCTTCACACAGAGAGTGGTGAATCTGTGGAATTCTCTGCCACAGAAGGGTAGTTGAGGCCAGTTCATTGGCTATATTTAAGAGGGAGTTAGATGTGGCCCTTGTGGCTAAAGGGACCAGGGGGTATGGAGAGAAGGCAGGTACGGGATACTGAGTTGGATGATCAGCCATGATCATATTGAATGGCGGTGCAGGCTCGAAGGGCCGAATGGCCTACTCCTGCACCTATTTTCTATGTTTCTATGTTTCTATGTTTCTATAAACAATTAAGAATAAAGCATAAACCATTAAAACATTAAGAATGCATCGTTACAGTTTAAACATGTGAGTGAAATAAACCAGAGCAAAAAAGAGACGGCAGACTTTTGGTTGTTGAGTCGAGCTACTACTCGTGGAAAAAAAGCTGTTTTTATGTCCGGCTGTGGCTGCTTTGATAGTCTGCAGTCGCCTGGAGCGGCTAGGCTTTTTATACACTGGAATTTAGAAGGATGAGAGGAGATCTTATCGAAACGTATAAGATTATTAAGGGGGTTGGACACGTTAGAGGCAGGAAACATGTTCCCAATGTTGGGGGAGTCCAGAACCAGGGGCCACAGTTTAAGAATAAGGGGTAGGCCATTTAAAACGGAGATGTGGAAAACATTTTCAGTCAGAGAGTTGTGAATCTGTGGAATTCTCTGCCTCAGAAGGCAGTGGAGGCCAATTCTCTGAATGCATTCTAGAGAGAGCTAGATAGAGCTCTTAAGGATAGCGGAGTCAGGGGGTATGGGGGAGAAGGCAGGAACGGGGGGTACTGATTGAGAATGGTCAGCCATTAATCACATTGAATGGTGGTGCTGGCTCAAAGGGCCGAATGGCCTCCTCCTGCACCTATTGTCTATTGCCTTCCAGAGGGAAGTGCTTCAAACAGTTTGTGGCCAGGGTGAGAGGGGTCAGAGTTGATCTTGCCCACTCGCTTCCTGGCCCTTGCAGTGTACAGTTCGCCAATGGGGGGAAGGATGCAGCCAACCACCTTCTCGGCTGATCGAACGATCCGCTGCAGCCTCCGGATGTCGTGCTTGGTATCCAGCACGGAGACAGGCCCTTCAGCCCAACTGGTCCATGCCAAACCAAGATGCCACATCTACGCTAGTCCCGTTCGCCTGAAACCTGGACCACATCTGTCCTCTCCGCGTACAATCGCTGTGGGCGGCAGTGGTAGAGTTGCTGCCTCAAAGCGCCGGAGACCCGGGGTTTCGATCCCGACTACGGGCGCCGTCTGTACGGAGTTTGTACGTTCTCCCCGTGACCCGTGTGGGTTTTCTCCGAGATCTTCGGTTTCCTCCCACACTCCAAAGTAGGTGAGCTGGCTTCAGTGAATGGTTTCTGGTGTGTGTCGGGTAGAACTAGTATGTGTAGGCTTGCCAACTGTCCCGTATTTGTGTGGAAAAAGTTACCCCCTCGGATTCCTATTAAATCTTTCCCCCTTCACCCTGAACTTATGTCCTCTGGTCCTCGATTCCCCTACTCTGGGCACGAGACTCTGTGCGTCTACCCGATCTATTCCCCTCATGACTTTGATTCCAGTGGACGAAAGTGGCTGACAAACAGTTATGTAAAGAGTGTCCAAAAATATATCTACTTGAATTCCATTTTTATAGACGGAGTTTGTTATTTACATAACGGTGACCTTGTGTGTCTGTGTAATTGTCCCAAGCACCCGAGACCAATTGAGGCGTTGACAAGGGTCAAGAGGCGAGAGAGGAGGGGGGGGGGGGGGGAGGGGGGAGGGAGGAGGTGGGTGTTTAGATTTCCAGTAAACTATTTTCTGGGAACATCGCCTGGTCTTGTTATCAGAATTTGAAGCATTTTGTGTTCTAAACAATTAACTCTTCAAGACCACCAGTCGTTCACCCAAATTTGAGGTGGGACATTCTTGCTATTGAGGGCGTGCAGCATAGGTTCACCAGGTTAATTCCCCAGGATGGCAGGACTGTCGTATGTTGAAAGACTGGAGCAACTAGGCTTGTATACACTGGAATTTAGAAGGATGAGAGGGGATCTTATAGAAACACATAAGATTATTAAGGGGTTGGACACACTAGAGGCAGGAAACATGTTCCCAATGTTGGGGGAGCCCAGAACCAGGGGCCACACAGTTTAAGAATAAGGGGTAGTCCATTTAGAACGGAGATGAGAAAAAACTTTTTCACTCAGGGAGTTGTGAATCTGTGGAATTCTCTGCCGCAGAAGGCAGTGGAGGACAATTCTCCGAATGCGTTCAAGAGAGAGCTAGATAGAGCTCTTAAAGATAGCGGAGTCAGGGGGTATGGGGAGAAGGCAGGAACGGGGTACTGATTGGTGATGATCAGCCATGATCACATTGAATGACGGTGCTGGCTCAAAGGGCCGCATGGCCTCCTCCTGCACCTATTGTCTGTTGTCTATTGTCTATTCACACAGTGTGGGTGGGGGAGCATGCAAGGGGCCTGTGAGAAGATTCATTCAGTCCTCATAGAGTCATCCAGCACGGAGACAGGCCCTTCAGCCCAACTGGTCCGTGCCAAACCAAGATGCCACATCTACGCTAGTCCCGTTTGCCCCACATTTGGACCACATCTTTCCCCTCCGCGTACAGTCCCTCTTTGACTATCAAGGGTGCGACACGGTGGCGCAGCGGTAGAGTTGCTGCCTCACAACGCCGGAGACCCGGGTTCAATCCCGACTAAGGGGTGCTGTCTGTACGGAGTTTGTACGTTCTCCCCATGACCCGCGTGGGTTTTCTCCAGTTGTTCCGGTTTCCTCCCACACTCCAAAGACGTGCGGGTTTGCAGGTTCATTGGCTTGGTGTAAATATAAATGGTTCCCTAGTGTGTGTGGGATAGTGTTAGTGTGCGGGGTTCGCTGGTCGGCACGGACTCGGTGGGCCGAAGGGCCTGTTTCCGCGCTGTATCTCTAAACTAAACTAAACTAATCTAAATTCTTACTTGCAGCAGCACAACAGGTATCCACTTCTACCTCTTCTTCTTTTTCTTCTTCCTCCTCCTCCTCCTCCTCCTCCTCCTCCTCCTCCTCCTCCTCCTCCTCCTCCTCCTCCTCCTCCTCCTCCTCCTCCTCCTCCTCCTCCTCCTCCTCCTCCTCCTCCTCCTCCTCCTCCTCCTCCTCCTCCTCCTCCTCCTCCTCCTCCTCCTCCTCCTCCTCCTCTTCCTCTTCCTCTTCCTCTTCCTCTTCTTCTTCCTCCTCCTCCTCTTTCTCCTCTTTCTCCTCTTTCTCCTCTTTCTTCTCCTCCTCCCAGCAGAAATTATGAAGCTCCTTCTGCTTCTGCGGTCTCTGTTTGTTGTCGTTGGCCTGACTGAGGTCAGTTGGCAGGGCTCACCAGGGGGAGGTCGACAACGTGAGGAAAAACTTTTTCATAGAAACATAGAAAATAGGTGCAGGAGTAGGCCATTCGGCCCTTCGAGCCTGCACCGCCATTCAATATGATCATGGCTGATCATCCAGCTCAGTATCCCGTACCTGCCTTCTCTCCATACCCCCTGATCCCTTTAGCCACAAGGGCCACATCTAACTCCCTCTTAAATATAGCCAATGAACTGGCCTCAACTACCTTCTGTGGCAGAGAATTCCACAGACTCACCACTCTCTGTGTGAAGAAATGTTTTCTCATCTCGGTCCTAAAAGACTTCCCCCTTATCCTTAAGCTGTGACCCTTGTTGTAAGATATAAGACAAGGGGGATGTTGGGATATTGCTGGGACTACTTTGTGTATCCAAGAACTACTTTGTATGGCTGTGTATATAAGTGATGGGTGTGATTAGGCGGTCACTCTGGATCCAGGCAGCCTTGGAATAAACAGCCTGGAGTTAAGCTCCACCATGATAACATCTTAAACATGTGTACTCGTGGTCCTTCCAGAGTCACAACAAAAGTACAACAAGTACCGAACCACGAAGTACAACAACCCTTGGTTCTGGACTCCCCCAACATCGAGAACAACCTTCCTGCATCTAGCCTCTCCAACCCCTTAAGAATTTTGTAAGTTTCTATAAGATCCCCCCTCAATCTTCTAAATTCCAGCGAGTACAAGCCCAGTCTATCCAGTCTTTCCTCATATGCAAGTCCCGCCATCCAGGGATCAATCTGGTGAACCTTCTCTGTACTCCCTCTAAGGCAAGAACGTCTTTCCTCAGGTTAGGAGACCAAAACTGCACACAATACTCCAGGTGCGGTCTCACCAAGGCCCTGTACAACTGCAGCAGAACCTCCCTGCTCCTAAACTCAAATCCTCTTGCTATGAATGCCAACATACCATTCGCTTTCTTCACTGCCTGCTGCACCTGCATGCTTGCTTTCAATGACTGGTGCACCATGACACCCAGGTCACGTTGCATCTCCCCTTCTCCCAATCGGTCACCATTCAGGTAATACTCTGCTTTCCTGTTCTTGCCGCCAAAGTGGATAACCTCACATTTATCCACATTATATTGCATCTGCCATGCATTTGCCCACTCGCCTAATCTATCCAAGTCACTCTGCAGCCTCTAGCATCCTCCTCGCAGCTAACACTGCCACCCAGCTTCGTGTCATCCGCAAACTTAGAGATGTTGCATTCAATTCCCTCGTCCAAATCATTAAAAGACACTGTAAATAACTGGGGTCCCAGCACTGAGCCTTGCGGTACCCCACTAGTCACTGCCTGCCATTCCGAAAAGGACTCGTTTATTCAGTCAGAGAGTTGTGAATCTGTGGAATTTTCTGCCTCAGAAGGCAGTGGAGGCCAATTCTCTGAATGCATTCAAGAGAGAGCTAGATAGAGCTCTTAAGGATAGTGGAGTCAGGGGGTATGGGGAGAAGGCAGGAACGGGGTACTGATTGAGAATGATCAGCCATGATCACATTGAATGGTGGTGCTGGTTCGAAGGGCCGAATGGCCTACTCCTGCACCTATTGTCTATTGTCTATTGCCTACCATCGGCCAAACACCTGGTGCTGGTGGGCTCCAGCTGAGACCACCTGGGGCTCTGGTTGCCTTCGGAAGCTGTGGTGGCGCTGCGGGAGCGGCTGCGACTCGCCTTCGGAGGCTCCGGAGGCTTCGGCCGCGGGCCGCGGGGACGTCGGAAGCTCGCAGCCCCCTGTGTGGGGGCCGACATCGGGAGCTCCGGCAGCGGCAGCGTCTTCGCTCGCCCCGGATCGTGGGGCTTGGGTTGGTTCGCTCACCGTCCGGCACAGCCTGAAATAGGCCGCGGGATATTTCTTTGCCCGGCGGGGGCTTCAATGTCGGGAGCCACGACCGCCCTGATGTGCAACGGCGGCATCTTCGCCCGCCCCGGATCGCGGGACTTGGGTCGGTCCGCCGCGGGCCTTTCACCGTCCGGCGCGGCCTGGAACGTGGCAACTTCAACAGCCTGACCACGGGAGAAGACGGCAGGGGAAGAGAAAAGACATTCTGGCCTTCCATCACAGTGAGGAGGTGACTGGAGGAGACTCACTGTGATGGATGTTTCTTTGTGTTTGTGTTGTGTTGGTCTGTGATTGTGTGTGTGTGAGTGTTATTGTAGTATTTTTATTGCTCTTATTGTTTAGATTTCGATTTTTTAGATTTAGAGATACAGCACGGAAACAGGCCCTTCGCCCACCGGGTCCGTGCCGCCCAGCGATCCCCGCACACTAACACTATCCTACACACAATTTTTACATTTTGCCCAGCCAATTAACCTACAAACCTGTACATCTTTGGAGTGTGGGAGGAAACGGAAGATCTCGGAGAAAACCCACGCATGTCACGGGGAGAACGTACAAACTCCGTACAGACGACGCCCGTAGTCAGGATCGAACCTGAGTCTCCGGCGCTGCATTCGCTGTAAGGCGGCAACTCTACCGCTGCGCCACCGTGACGCCGTTGGACTGTGGGGAACGGAATTTCGTCCAGAAGACTTGTGTTTTTATTTGGATGACAATAATGGTTATTCTGATTCCGATTCTGATTCTGATTCCTGCAGTTGTTGTTTATCATATCATATCATATATATACAGCCGGAAACAGGCCTTTTCGGCCCTCCAAGTCCGTGCCGCCCAGCGATCCCCGTACATTAACACTATCCTACACCCACTAGGGACAATTTTTACATTTACCCAGCCAATTAACCTACATACCTGTACGTCTTTGGAGTGTGGGAGGAAACCGAAGATCTTGGAGAAAACCCACGCAGGTCACGGGGAGAACGTACAAACTCCTTACAGTGCAGCACCGGTAGTCAGGATCGAACCTGAGTCTCCGGCGCTGCATTCGCTGTAAAGCAGCAACTCTACCGCTGCGCTACCGTGCCGCCCATATTCCGTAACATATTTGTTTTTACGAGGAGGGGTAGTTGGCCCTGTGCTCAACTCCCAACCTGGAGGACCAGTGGATCGCTCTTCGTCTCGTCTCTACCCTTCGGCCTGTCCAGCATGGGAATCCCGAACAGGAGACCAATCTCCCGCTGGCATAGCTCCAGGGGCCACTGAGACACACAAGCTGCCCGACCACGACAAGGATGCAATCCAACGGGGAGACTAACAGCTTACTTTATCACAGAGTGCTGGAGTAACTCAGCGGGTCAGGCAGCATCTGTGGAGAACATGGATAGGTGACGTTTCACAGAGTGCTGGAGTAACTCAGCGGGTCAGGCAGCATCTGTGGAGAACAGGGATAGGTGACGTTTCACAGAGCGCTGGAGTAACTCAGCGGGTCAGGCAGCATCTGTGGAGAACAGGGATAGGTGACGTTTCACAGAGCGCTGGAGTAACTCAGCGGGTCAGGCAGCATCTCGGGATAGAAGGAACGGGTGACGTTTTGGGTCGAGACCCTTCTTCAGACTAAACTAAACTAAACCAATCTAAACTAAATCCCGTTCTTTAAAACTTCCTGAACAAGGAATAAGTGTTTTTAGTTTTGTTTTAATTTGGATGTACCCAGCGTTACAAAACAAATCTGCCTGTTGGATAGCACAGGCAAGTGGGCTGAAGGGCCGTCCGTCAGCTCAGGCTCCCTCCCTCCCTCCCTCCCCTCCCCTCCCTCCCTCCCCTCCCCTCCCTCCTCCCTCCCTCCCTCCCCTCCCTCCCTCCCTCCCTTCTCCTTATTTCCGTCCTTTTAACATCAAAGCCTGCGAACTTCGAAAGAGACTTTATTCGATCTGGGGTTTTGTTTCTTTGCAAAGTCTTCACGTCGCCAACTGCAGACCAGGTGTGTTGGGGAGAGAGAGAGAGAGAAAGAGAGAGAGAGAGAGAGAGAGAGAGAGAGGAGGACAAGAGAGGACCGAAGGTACACCAGGCAAGTTCTGATCGTTTACGCTCAAAAGGGGATTTTTTTCTATTTGAAAAGGACAAGTTTTGGGGGAGTTTGGCAAATCTCTGCAAAGTGACCTCCCGACAGTCTACTTGCAGATTGAAATCCTTTCCTCCGGAATCACAGACGTTTACTTGCACGAAACCCGACCTCTGTGTGTTGCAAGTCGGTCATCAATTGCGGAGTGTGTTAATAAAAAGTCTGGAATTTTGGAAGTAATTGGAACCACCTCTCCCTTTCTAAGGGTTGTGGGGGTGGGTGGGGGTGGGTGGGGGGTGGGGGTGGGGGTGGGTGGGGGTGGGTGGGGGTGGGGGTGGGTGGGTGGGGGGGGGGGTGGGGGTGGGTGAGAGGGGGAATCATTTGTAAACTCGCAGTGGGATTTTTGACAAGGTTAGTTTTTTATTTTGAGGAGACAGTCCTATCTTGATTCTCTTTTAAAAAAAAGTTAATTCAGCGAGGCGGAGGTGAAATGAATTCCTCTTGAGTGACTCCGCAGGAAATAGCTAAGAAAATTAACCTGCCAAACACTCTCCGCCAGTGGCAGCAGCCACTAGGTGGACTTTGGCTGGGACTTTTCCCAACTTTCTTCCCCTCCGCAACTCTCTCCTGAAAAACATCCAGTGAATCGTCCCCCCCACTGCCTCCTGTGGCAGAGAATTCCACAGGTTCACAACTCTCTGGGTGAAAAAGATTTTCCTCATCCCAGTCCTAAATGGCCTACCCCTTATTCTTAAACTGTGTGACCGACCCCTGGTTCTGGACTCCCCCAACATGGGAACATTTTTCCTGCCTCTAGCCTGTCCAACCCCTTACGAATTGTATATGTTTCTATCAGATCCCCCCTCATTCTTCTAAATTCCAGTCAATGGCGGTGCAGGCTCGAAGGGCCGAATGGCCTACTCCCTGCACCTATTTTCTACGCTTCCAAGTCTGAAGAAGGGTCCCGACCTGAAACGTCACCAGTCCGTGTTCCCCAGAGATGCTGCCTGACCGCTGAGTTACTCCAGCACTCTGTGAAACGTCACCTATCCATGTTCTCCACAGATGCTGCCTGACCCGCTGAGTTACTCCAGCACTCTGTGAAACGTCACCTATCCATGTTCTCCACAGATGCTGCCTGACCCGCTGAGTTACTCCAGCACTCTGTGAAACGTCACCTATCCATGTTCTCCACAGATGCTGCCTGAATTTTTAGGACATTGGAACCAGTTCTGGGAGAGGTGGGACCAGTACAAACAGGACGGTCTACACCTGAGCTGGAATGGAACCAATGTCCTAGGGGGAGTGTTTGCTAGTGCTGTCGGGGAGGATTTAAACTAATGTGGCAGGGGGATGGGAGCAGGAGCAGAGAGACAGAGGGGTGTAAAATGAGGGTAGAAGCAACAGGTAGCAAGGTGAAAAGTAAAAGTGGCAGGCAGACAAATCCAGGGCAAAAATCAAAAAGGGCCACTTTTCAACATAATTGTATAAGGGGTAAGAGAGTTGTAAAAACAAGCCTGAAGGTTTTGTGTCTCAATGCAAGGAGTATACGTAATAAGGTGGATGAATTAAATGTGGAGATAGTTATTAATGATTATGATATAGTTGGGATTACGGAGACATGGCTCCAGGGTGACCAAGGCTGGGAGCTCAACATCCAGGGATATTCTATATTCAGGCGGGATAGACAGAAAGGAAAAGGAGGTGGGGTAGCGTTACTGGTTAGAGAGGAGATTAAAGCAGTGGAAAGGAAGGACATTAGCTTGGAGGAAGTGGAATCGATATGGGTAGAGCTACGAAACACTAAGGGGCAGAAAACGCTAGTGGGAGTTGTGTACAGGCCACCTAACAGCAGTAGTGAGGTTGGGGATGGCATCAAGCAGGAAATTAGAAATGCGTGCACTAAAGGTGCAGCAGTTATAATGGGTGACTTCAATCAACATATAGATTGGGTGAACCAAACTGGCAGGGGTGCTGAGGAAGAGGATTTCTTGGAATGTTTGAGAGATGGTTTTCTAAACCAACATGTCGAGGAACCAACGAGAGAACAGGCCATTCTAGACTGGGTATTGAGTAATGAGGTATGGTTAGTTAGCAGTCTTGTTGTGCGAGGCCCCTTGGGCAAGAGTGATCATAATATGGTAGAGTTCTTCATTAGGATGGAGAGTGACAAAGTCGATACAGAAACAAGTGTTCTGAACTTAAAGAAAGGTAACTTTGAGGGTATGAGGCGTGAATTGTCCAAGATAGACTGGCGATTGATGCTGAAAGGGTTGACGGTGGACATGCAATGGAAGGCATTTAAAGGTCGCATGGATGAACTACAACAAGTGTTCATCCCAGTTTGGCAAAAGAACAAACCAGGAAAGGTAGTGCATCCGTGGCTAACAAGGGAAATCAAGGATAGTATTAAAACAAAAGATGAAGCATACAGATTAGCAGAAAAAGTAGCATACCAGAGGACTGGGAGAAATTCAGAGTCCAGCAGAGGAGGACAAAGGGCTTAATTAGCAAAGGGAAAATAGATTATGAGGGAAAACAGATTATGAGGGAAAACTGGCAAGGAACATAAAAACTGACTGCAAAAGCTTTTATAGATATGTCAAGAGAAAAAGATTAGTTAAGACAAATGTAGGTCCCTTGCAGTCGGAAACAGGTGAATTGATCATAGGGAACAAGGAGATGGCAGACCAATTGAACAAATACTTTGGTTCTGTCTTCACTAAGGAAGACATAAACCGTCTGCCGGAAATAGCGGGGGACCGGGGTCTAATGAGATGGAGGAACTGAGGGGAAATCCAGGTTAGCTGGGAATTGGTGTTAGGTAAATTAAATGGATTAAAGGCAGATAAATCCCCAGGGCCAGATAGGCTGCATCCCAGAGTGCTTAAGGAAGTAGCCTCAGAAATAGTGGATGCATTAGTGATAATTTTTCAAAACTCTTTAGATTCTGGTGTAGTTCCTGAGGATTGGAGGGTAGCTAATGTAACCCCACTTTTTAAAAAGGGAGGGAGAGAGAAAACGGGGAATTATAGACCAGTTAGCCTAACATCGGTAGTGGGGAAAATGCTAGAGTCAGTTATTAAAGATGTGATAGCATCACATTTGGAAAATGGTGAAATCATCGGACAAAGTCAGCATGGATTTACCAAAGGCAAATCATGTCTGACGAATCTTATAGAATTTTTCGAGGATGTAACTAGTAGAGTGGATAAGGGAGAACCAGTCGATGTGTTATATCTGGACTTTCAGAAGTCCTTCGACAAGGTCCCACATAGGAGATTGGTGTACAAACTTAAAGCACACGGTATTGAGGGTTCAGTGTTGAGGTGGATAGAAAATTGGTTGGCGGACAGGAAGCAAAGAGTAGGAATAAACGGGTCCTTTTCGGAATGGCAGGCAGTGACTAGTGGGGTACCGCAAGGCTCAGTGCTGGGACCCCAGTTATTTACAGTGTATATTAATGATTTGGACGAGGGAATTGAATGCAAACATCTCTAAGTTTGCGGATGACACGAAGCTGGGTGGCAGTGTTAGCTGCGAGGAGGATGCTAGGAGGCTGCAGAGTGACTTGGATAGATTAGGTGAGTGGGCAAATGCATGGCAGATGCAATATAATGTGGATAAATGTGAGGTTATCCAATCTGGCGGCAAGAACAGGAAAGCAGAGTATTACCTGAATGGTGACCGATTGGGAGAAGGGAGATTCAACGTGACCTGGGTGTCGTGGTACACCAGTCATTGAAAGCAAGCATGCAGGTGCAGCAGGCAGTGAAGAAAGCGAATGGTATGTTGGCATTCATAGCAAGAGGATTTGAGTTTAGGAGCAGGGAGGTTCTGCTGCCGTTTGTACAGGGCCTTGGTGAGACCGCACCTGGAGTATTGTGTGCAGTTTTGTCTCCTAACCTGAGGAAAGACGTTCTTGCCTTAGAGGGAGTACAGAGAAGGTTCACCAGATTGATCCCTGGGATGGCGGGACTTTCATATGAGAAAGACTGGATAAACTGGGCTTGTACTCGCTGGAATTTAGAAGACTGAGGGGGGATCTTACAGAAACATATAAAATTCTTAAGGGGTTGGAGAGGCTAGATGCGGGAAGATTGTTCCCGATGTTGGGGGAGTCCAGAACCAGGGGTCACAGCTTAAGGATAAGGGGGAAGTCTTTTAGGACCGAGATGAGATAACATTTCTTCACACAGAGAGTGGTGAGTCTGTGGAATTCTCTGCCACAGAAGGTAGTTGAGGCCAGTTCATTGGCTATATTTAAGAGTGAGTTAGATGTGGCCCTTTTTGCTAAAGGGATCAGGGGGTATGGAGAGAAGGCAGGTACGGGGTACTGAGCTGGATGATCAGCCATGATCATATTGAATGGCGGTGCAGGCTCGAAGGGCCGAATGGCCTACTCCTGCACCTATTTTCTACGTTTCTATGTTTCTATGTCCCGCTGAGTTACTCCAGCACAGTGAGGAGGTGACTGGAGGAGACTCACTGTGATGGATGTTTCTTTTTTTTGTTTTGTGTTGGTTTGTGATTGTGTGTGTGTTATTGCTTATTTTTATTGCTCTTGTTGTTGGACTGTGGGTAATGGAATTTCGTCCAAAAGACTTGTTTTTTTGGATGACAATAAAGGCTATTCTGATTCTGATTCTGATTCACTCTGTGAAACGTCACCTATCCATGTTCTCCAGAGATGCTGCCTGACCCGCTGAGTTACTCCAGCACTTTGTGTCTTTTTTGATAAACCTGCCAGCCACCTAAAACGTCTAAGACTCTGAAAAAGACACAGAGTGCTGGAGTAACTCAGCGGGTCAGGCAGCATCTGTGGAGAACATGGATAGGTGACGTTTCACAGAGTGCTGGAGTAACTCAGCGGGTCAGGCAGCATCTGTGGAGAACAGGGATAGGTGACGTTTCACAGAGTGCTGGAGTAACTCAGCGGGTCGGGCAGCATCTGTGGAGAACATGGATAGGTGACGAGCCTTGATGATGTTGGCTGATTTCCCGAGGCAGCGTGAAGTGTAGATGGAGTCAACAGTGGGAAGTCTGGTCTTCGTGTGATAGACTGGGCTACATTCTTAATCCTCCACATCCTTCCTGTAATGGGACAATCAGAACAGCGCACAATACTCCAGATGTGGTCTAACTATAGCCTTACGAAGGTACATCATGACATCCTGACTCTAATACTCAACGCCGCGACTGATGAAGACATTCTTTACTACTCTGTCGACTTGTGCTGCCATTTTCAGAGAGTTATGAACTTAGTCCCCCAAGATCCCTCTGTACATCCATGCTGTTAAGCGTCATGCCGCGAGGGTCAATCGGATGGCGCGGCGGTAGAGTTGCCGCCTTACAGCGAATGCAGCGCCGGAGACCGGGTTCCATCCCGATTACGGGCGCTGTCTGTACGGAGTTTGTATGTTTAGTTCAGTTTAATTTCGGGATACAGCACGGAAACAGGCCCTTTCGCCCCACCGGGTCCGCGCCGACCAGCGATCCCCACACACTGACACCATCCTACACCCACACACTGACACCATCCTACACCCACACACTGACACCATCCTACACCCACACACACACACACACACACGCACGCACGCACGCACACACACACACACACGACAATTTTTACATTTACCAAGCCAATTAACCTACGTACCTGTACGTCTTTGGAGTTTAGAGATACAGCGCGGAAACAGGCCCTTCGGCCCACCGGGTCCGCGCCGACCAGCGATCCCCGCACATTTACACCATCCCACACGCACACTAGGGACAGTTTTTACATTTGCCAAGCCAATTAACCTACAAACCTGCACGTCTTTGGAGTGTGGGAGGAAACCGAAGATCTCGGAGAAAACCCACGCAGGTCACGGGGAGAACGTACAAACTCCGTACAGACGGCGCCCGTAGTCGGGATGGAACCCGGGTCTCTGGCGCTGCGAGGCTGCAACTTTACCGCCGCGCCACCGTGCCGCCCTGAAAGTGAGGGCTTGTCCGGGATTTGAACCCGGGACCTCTGGCACCCTAGGCGAGAATCATACCCCGAGACCAACGAGCCAGTTGCTGGTGCCAGTTCTTTCGAGAGACAATAGACAATAGGTGCAGGAGGAGGCCATTCGGCCCTTCGAGCCAGCACCACCATTCAATGCGATCATGGCTGATCATTCTTAATCAGTACCCCGTTCCTGCCTTCTCCCCATACCCCCTGACTCCGCTATCCCTAAGAGCTCTATCTAGCTCTCTCTTGAATGCCCCAATGTGATTCCACTCAGTCTGGAACCAATCTTTTGGTGTCTACTTTTGCTTCTTGTCACTGAACATATTTTCTCCCCCAGGCTGTTAAACCTCCTCGTTTCCAGGGAATCATTTGGTGCGTTGCCTGCAGTCTGGGTCTTGCTCAGTAAGATTGCACAATTACTCCAAAGATTGCTGGGGTCACTCACAGACTTGGACTAGAGGGAGACTGTCAAACAACACATCGGGATATAGATCGGCTGCAGAGCTGGGCTGAGAAATAACAGATGGAGTTCAATTCTGAGCACGTCAGAGGGCGTAGCGGTAGAGTTGCTGCCTCACAGCGCCGGAGTCCAAGGGTTGCCAACTATCTCACTCCAAATACGGGACAAGCTGACGTCACCGCCCCGCGCCCCACGTGACCTCACCCAGCCAGCGGCCACGTGCTCCCGCTCCACCAATGGCGGCCGCCCAGGCCGGGAGGCGGCTTGCTATGCAACCTCAGTCAGGCGGCGCCCGGGCCACCGGGCCTACACTGTCCGGAGCTAAAATGTCGGAAACCTAGTGTGTCGGGGCCTACAGTGTCGGGGCCTACAGCGTCGGGGCCTACAGCATCCGGGCCTACAGCGTCCGGGCCTACAGCGTCCGGGCCTACAGCGTCCAGGCCTACAATGTCCGGGCCTACAGCGTCCGGGCCTATAGCGTCCGGGCCTACAGCGTCCGGGCCTACAGCGTCTGGGCCTACAGTGTACGGGCCTACAGCGTCCGGGCCTACAGCGTCTGGGCCTACAGCGTCCGGGCCTACAGCGTCCGGGCCTATAGTGTCCGGGCCTACAGCGTCCCCCAGGCCTACAGCGTCCCCTGGGCCTAATACGGGACAAGGGCGGTCCCATACAGGACAAACCAATTTAGCCCAAAATACGGGATGTCCAGGCTAATAGGGGATACAATAGGAGTTGGCAACCCTACTGGAGTCCCTGGTTCGATCCCGAATACGGGCGCTGTCTGTACGGAGTTTGTACGTTCTCCCCGTGACCTGCGTGGGTTTTCTCAGAGATCTCCGGCTTCCTCCCACAGACGTGCAGGTCTGTAGGTTAATTGGCTTGGTAAATGTAAAAAATTGTCTCCAGTGTGTGTATGATAGTGTTAGTGTGCGGGGATCGCTGGTTGGCGCGGACCCGGTGGGCCGAAGGGCCTGTTTCCGCGCTGTATCTCTAAAACTAAAATTAAAGTGTGAGGTGGTGGTGCATTTGGGAGGTCAAATGTAAGGGGGCAAATATACAATTAATAACATGACCCTTAACATGTACAGAGGGATCTTGGGGTCAAAGTCCATCTATCGATCTATACACTAAAACTCTCGTTTGTTTGTTTGTTTGTTCCTGAACTACGGCCAAAACGGTACACGATAGCGTGACAATTCTGGCCCACCGTACTCACCGTCGTCCCTTTGGTGCCAATGGAAGAAGTTTCATTGAAATCGGTGTTATATTTTTAAAGTTATTCACATTTTAAAGTTTAAATCTATCTCCTTGGGAGGGTGGCGGAGGGTGGGCGGGGGGTGGCGGGAGGGGGGGGGGATAAGGGGTGTTGAGGGGGATGGGGAGAGAGGGGGTGGAGGGAGGGGGAGGGGAGGGAGCGAGGGGGAAGAGGGGGGAGGGGGGAGGAGGATAAGGGGTGTTATAGACAATAG
>NC_135959.1:2787608-2827608 GCF_053455715.1 Rhinoraja longicauda
ACAGCCGGAAACAGGCCTTTTCGGCCCTCCAAGTCCATGCCGCCCAGCGATCCCCGTACATTAACACTATCTTACACCCACTAGGGACAATTTTTACATTTACCCAGCCAATTAAACCTACATACCTGTACGTCTTTGGAGTGTGGGAGGAAACCGAAGATCTCGGAGAAAACCCACGCAGGTCACGGGGGAGAACGTGCAAACTTCGCACAGACAAGCACCCCCGGTCGGGGATCGAACCCGGATCTCCAGCACTTCGAGGCCTCTCACAGTACAAGCTTCTCACAGTCCATTCCGCAGACTGCCAGTCCGTGCATTGTGAGCTGCCTCGGGACTTTGAACCTTGCTAAATAATTCTGCATCGGTTTCCAAATGAGGGGTGATTAGACCACAGTAAAACAACTCACAGGCAACACAACAATTGCAATCTCAGATACGAGAACGGAAAGTCACTGTTTAACTTAGATGCAAAAAATATATATCTAAACCGCCGATAATATTGTTGAACAGAAGAATGGTCTCTTTGTGTTTATAAGTCCGTTTGTCATAGGAGCAGAATTAAGCCGTTCGGCCCATCGAGTCTACCCTGCCATTCCATCGTGTTTGGCCCCGAAGGGCCTCTTTCCGCGCTGTATCTCCAAACCAAATTAAACTAAATAAAACTAAGCACACTAGGTTACTAGTACACTAAGTTCAGTCAGAGAGTTGTGAATCTGTGGAATTCTCTGCCTCAGAAGGCAGTGGAGGCCAATTCTCTGAATGCATTCAAGAGAGAGCTAGATAGAGCTCTTAAGGATAGCGGAGTCAGGGGGTATGGGGAGAAGGCAGGGAACGGGGGTACTGATTGAGAATGATCAGCCATGATCACATTGAATGGCGGTGCTGGCTCGAAGGGCCAAATGGCCTCCTCCTGCACCTATGTTTCTATGTTTATCTCTGGCTTAAAAATAACCACTGACTTGGCCTCCACAGCCTTTTGTGGCAAAGAATTCCACAGATTCACCACCCTCTGACGAAATAAATTTCTCCTCATCTCCTTCCTAAAGGAACGTCCTTTAATTCTGAGGCCGTGCCCTCTGGGTCCTCGACTCTCCCACTAGTGGAAACATCCTCTCCACATCCACTCTATCCAGGCCGTTTCAGTTGTGTCTTGGCACAAGGTAATTACTCCTTGACTGTGAGATTGAACATGTGTTAACAGGTATAAGTTCAAGTTAACTGCACAGGTGTGTCACCTGCACAGGTGTGGTGAGGAACAGGTACAACGAAATTCTTGCTCGCGGCAGTATCTCAGGCATTGCCACAGACAACAACCAGGAACAGGGCGGGTCACGGTTGGCGCAACGGTAGAGTTGCCGCCTTACAGCGCTTGCAGCGCCGGAGTCCCGGGATCGATCCCGACTATGGGCGCTGTCTGTACGAATTTTTTTCTTTCTACGCATGACCTGCGTGGGTTTTCTCCGAGATCTTCGGTTTTCCTCCCACACTCCAAAGACGTACAGGTTTGCAGGTTAATTGGCTCGGTAAATGTAAAAATTGTCCCTAGTGTGTGTAGGATAGTGTTAGTGTGCAGGGATCGCTGGTCGGCGCGGACCCGGTGGGCCGAAGGGCCTGTTTCCGCGCTGTATCTCTAAACTGAACTAAACACAAGATAGACACAAAATGCTGGAGTAACTCTGAAAAAGGGTCTCGACCCAAAACATCATTTATTCCTTTTCTCCAGAGAACATTGACTTTTCTAACTTCAAGTAGCCCTTGCATTCCCTCTCTCTCTCTCCATCCCCTCCCCCTTCCCAGTTCTCCCACCAGTCTGACTGTCTTGGACTACATTTTATCTCAGTTTGCTTTGCTTTCACCTTCTACCAGCTAACAATAATCTATTCTACATTTTCCTTGTTCTCCATCCCCTTTGCCCTGTTTTCACACATTACACTTCCTTATCTCCGTGTCTCCCTCTACCCCTGACATCAGTCTGAAGAAGGGTCTCGACCCAAAACGTCACCCATCCCTGCTCTCCAGAGATGCAGCCTGTCCCAGCTGAGTTACTCCAGCATTTTGTGTCTTTCTTCAGTTTAAACCAGCATCTGCAGTTCCTTCCCACAACACAAGATAGACATTAAAAAATGCTGGAGTAACGGGTCAGGCAGCATCTGTGGAGAACATGGATAGGTGACGTTTCACAGAGTGCTGGAGTAACTCAGCGGGTCAGGCAGCATCTGTGGAGAACATGGATAGGTGACGTTTCACAGAGTGCTGGAGTAACTCAGCGGGTCAGGCAGCATCTGTGGAGAACATGGATAGGTGACGTTTCACAGAGTGCTGGAGTAACTCAGCGGGTCAGGCAGCATCTCTGGAGAGAAGGAATGGGTGGAGTTTTGGGTCGAGACCCTTCTTCAGACCGAGAGTCAGGGGAAAGGGAAAATAGAGATATAGAGGGTGATGTAGAGAGAGAGATATAGAACAAATGAATGAAAGATGTGCAAAAATGTAACGAAAGGCGGAGCCCACAATGGTCCATTGTTGGCTGTAGGCTAGGCGATAACGAGTCACACTGAAAATGAAACTCACAGGACGACACTGAAACTAGTAGGCCAACTAGGGTGGGGGAGGGACGGAGAGAGAGAGAGGAAGCAAGGGTTACTTGTAGTTAGAGACATCAATGTTCATACCGCTGGGGAGTGGTGTGCCCTCAAGCACACAAACATAAATTAGGGTTTGGGTTTGGCAGTGGAAACCGCTGATGCTGCTTGTGGGAAGTTTTGGGCCCCCCAGATAGAAACATAGAATCATAGAAAATAGGTGCAGGAGGAAGCCATTCGGCCCTTCGAGCCAGCACCGCCATTCATCGTGATCATGGCTGATCATCCACAATCAGTACCCCGTGCCTGCCTTCTCCCCGTGTTCCTTGGTTCCACTAGCCGTGAGGTGGGTTGCTATGCAACCTCCGCTAGGCGGCGTCCGGGCTTCCTGGCATACACTGTCCGAGCCTACAACGGCATCCGGGCCTACAGTGTCCGGGCCTACAGTGTCCGGGCCTACAACGGCATCCGGGGTTACAGTGTCCGGGCCTACAGTGCACCCTGGGGCTACAGTGTCCGGGCCTACATGGCCCCCCGGGGCTACAGTGTCTGGCCCTACAGTATCCGGGCCTACAGGGTCCGGGCCTACAGTGCCCCCCCGGGCCTACAGTGTCCGGGCCTACAGCGCACCCCACCCTACAGTGTCTGGGCCTACAGTGTCTGGGCCTACATGGCCCCCCGGGGCTACAGTGTCCGGCCCTACAGTGTCCAGGCCTACAGTGTCCGGGCCTACAGTGTCCGGGCCTACAGTGTCCAGGCCTACAGCGCCCCCCGGGCCTACAGTGTCCGGGCCTACAGCCCCCCCCCCCGGGCCTAATACGGGACAAGGGCAGTCCAATTTAGCCCAATATACGGGATGTCCCGGCTGATACGGGACAGTTGCCGACCCTAACCGCTGCGCCACCAGTTGAGCCGAAGAGCCTGCATCCTTTCCACAAATTATTTATAGTGTGCGGTATTTGTGGAAACTAAATTGTGGCATTTTCGGGAGTTTCCTGAAGAGAAGACTGCCCCTCCTTGTTCGCATCTGTTCACCAGCTGCTGACACTGGATTAACAAAATGAATACTTTACCAAAAGATTCTTGGATTACGCCTCTTGAATTTTAAAAAGCAATGGGGGTTTGTTTCGTAACGATACTGTCTAAAAATGAACATGAGACTTTACAAACGATACACATCCATAAATATAAAAGTGTGGTTTTTTAAAAACATGACAACAACAAAATATTAAAGGTCAGAAAATAAAATTTGGCGATTAAATTAGACGGTGCCAGAACTGTGAATAGTTTAGACAGCTTATTGAACGATAGTTCTGGCACTTTCAGGGAGTTACTAGACCAAGTGGACCCGTTGGGCCCAAACCTCTCCTGCATTGGTGCAGCACCCCCTCCTCCCCCCCCTTCCCCCTCTTCCCCCTCTTCCCCCTCGCCCCCTCCCCTCCCCCTCTCTCCCCCCATCCTCCTCAACACCCCTTATCCTCCTCCCCCCCCACCACCCCTGCCCTTTCCTCCCCCTCCCTCCACCCCCCCATCCCCCTCAACACCCCTTATCCTCCTCCCCCCCCACCACCCCTGCCCTTTCCTCCCCCTCCCTCCACCCCCCCATCCCCCTCAACACCCCTTATCCTCCTCCCCCCCTCTTCCCCCCTCCCCCCTCGCCCCATCCCCTCTCCCTCCCTCCACCCCCTTCTCCCCCATCCCCCTCAACACCCCTTATCCTCCTACCCCCCTCCCGCCAGCCCCGCCCTCCCCTCCCCCCTCCCTCCACCCCCCATTCCCCTCAACACCCATTATCCTCCTCCCCCTCCACCTCTTCCCCCCTCGCCCCCTCCCCTCCCCCCTCCCTCCACCCCCCATCCCCCTCAACACCCCTTATCCTCCTACCCCCCTCCCCCTCTTCCCCCCCTCGCCCCCTCCCCCTCCCCCCTCCCTCCACCCCCATCCCCCTCAACACCCCTTATCCTCCTACCCCCCCCTCCCGCCAGCCCCGCCCTCCCCTCCCCCCTCCCCTCCACCCCCCATTCCCCTCAACACCCATTATCCTCCTCCCCCCCTCCCCCCTCTTCCCCCCTCGCCCCCCTCCCCTCCCCCTCCCTCCACCCCCCCCAACACCCCTTATCCTCCTCCCCTCCCCCTTCCCCCCTCGTCCCCCTCCTCCCCTCCCACTCCCTCCACCCCCCCCCATCCCCCTCAACAAGAGTGGTGAAGGTGTGGAATTCTCTGCCTCAGAAGGCAGTGGAGGCCAGTTCGTTGGATGCTTTCAAGAGAGAGCTGGATAGAGCTCTTAAGGATAGCGGAGTCAGGGGGTATGGGGAGAAGGCAGGAACGGGTACTGATTGAGAATGATCAGCCATGATCACATGAATGGCGGTGCTGGCTCGAAGGGCTGAATGGCCTCCTCCTGCGTCTATTGTCTATTGTCTATAACACCCCTTATCCTCCTCCCCCCCTCCCCCCCTCTTCCCCCCTCGCTCCCTCCCCCTCCCCCTCCCCTCCACCCCCTCTCTCCCCATCCCCCTCAACACCCCTTATGCCCCCCCCCTCCCCGCCACCCCCGCCCACCCTCCCGCCACCCTCCCAAGGAGATAGATTTAAACTTTAAAATGTGAATAACTTTAAAAATATAACACCGATTTCAATGAAACTTCTTCCATTGGCACCAAAGGGACGACGGTGAGTACGGTGGGCCAGAATTGTCACGCTATCGTGTGTACCGTTTTTGGCCGTAGTTCAGGAACAAACAAACAAACAAACGAGAGTTTTAGTGTATAGATCGATAGATGGACTTTGACCCCAAGATCCCTCTGTACATGTTAAGGGTCATGTTATTAATTGTATATTTGCCCCCCTTACATTTGACCTCCCAAATGCACCACCACCTCACACTTTAATTTTAGTTTTAGAGATACAGCGCGGAAACAGGCCCTTCGGCCCACCGGGTCCGTGCCGACCAGCGATCCTCGCACACTAACACTATCACACACACACTGGAGACAATTTTTTACATTTACCAAGCCAATTAACCTACAGACCTGCACGTCTGTGGGAGGAAGCCGGAGATCTCTGAGAAAACCCACGCAGGTCACGGGGAGAACGTACAAACTCCGTACAGACAGCGCCCGTATTCGGGATCGAACCAGGGACTCCAGTAGGGTTGCCAACTCCTATTGTATCCCCTATTAGCCTGGACATCCCGTATTTTGGGCTAAATTGGTTTGTCCTGTATGGGACCGCCCTTGTCCCGTATTAGGCCCAGGGGACGCTGTAGGCCTGGGGGACGCTGTAGGCCCGGACACTATAGGCCCGGACGCTGTAGGCCCGGACGCTGTAGGCCCAGACGCTGTAGGCCCGGACGCTGTAGGCCCGTACACTGTAGGCCCAGACGCTGTAGGCCCGGACGCTGTAGGCCCGGACGCTATAGGCCCGGACGCTGTAGGCCCGGACATTGTAGGCCTGGACGCTGTAGGCCCGGACGCTGTAGGCCCGGACGCTGTAGGCCCGGACGCTGTAGGCCCGGATGCTGTAGGCCCCGACGCTGTAGGCCCCGACACTGTAGGCCCCGACACACTAGGTTTCCGACATTTTAGCTCCGGACAGTGTAGGCCCGGTGGCCCGGGCGCCGCCTGACTGGGCGGGCCGCCATTGGTGGAGCGGGAGCACGTGGCCGCTGGCTGGGTGAGGTCACGTGGGGCGCGGGGCGGTGACGTCAGCTTGTCCCGTATTTGGGAGTGAGATAGTTGGCAACCCTTGGACTCCGGCGCTGTGAGGCAGCAACTCTACCGCTACGCCCTCTGACGTGCTCAGAATTGAACTCCATCTGTTATTTCTCAGCCCAGCTCTGCAGCCGATCTATATCCCGATGTGTTGTTTGACAGTCTCCCTCTAGTCCAAGTCTGTGAGTGACCCCAGCAATCTTTGGAGTAATTGTGCAATCTTACTGAGCAAGACCCAGACTGCAGGCAACGCACCAAATGATTCCCTGGAAACGAGGAGGTTTAACAGCCTGGGGGAGAAAATATGTTCAGTGACAAGAAGCAAAAGTAGACACCAAAAGATTGGTTCCAGACTGAGTGGAATCACATTGGGGCATTCAAGAGAGAGCTAGATAGAGCTCTTAGGGATAGCGGAGTCAGGGGGTATGGGGAGAAGGCAGGAACGGGGTACTGATTAAGAATGATCAGCCATGATCGCATTGAATGGTGGTGCTGGCTCGAAGGGCCGAATGGCCTCCTCCTGCACCTATTGTCTATTGTCTATCGAAAGAACTGGCACCAGCAACTGGCTCGTTGGTCTCGGGGTATGATTCTCGCCTAGGGTGCCAGAGGTCCCGGGTTCAAATCCCGGACAAGCCCTCACTTTCAGGGCGGCACGGTTGGCGCGGCGGTAAAGTTGCAGCCTCGCAGCGCCAGAGACCCGGGTTCCATCCCGACTACGGGCGCCGTCTGTACGTAGTTTGTACGTTCTCCCCCGTGACCTGCGTGGGTTTTTCTCCGAGATCTTCGGTTTCCTCCCACACTCCAAAGACGTGCAGGTTTGTAGGTTAATTGGCTTGGCAAATGTAAAAACTGTCCCTAGTGTGCGTGTGGGATGGTGTAAATGTGCGGGGATCGCTGGTCGGCGCGGACCCGGTGGGCCGAAGGGCCTGTTTCCGCGCTGTATCTCTAAACTCCAAAGACGTACAGGTACGTAGGTTAATTGGCTTGGTAAATGTAAAAATTGTCGTGTGTGTGTGTGTGTGCGTGCGTGCGTGTGTGTGTGTGTGTGTGTGTGGGTGTAGGATGGTGTCAGTGTGTGGGTGTAGGATGGTGTCAGTGTGTGGGTGTAGGATGGTGTCAGTGTGTGGGTGTAGGATGGTGTCAGTGTGTGGGTGTAGGATGGTGTCAGTGTGTGGGTGTAGGATGGTGTCAGTGTGTGGGTGTAGGATGGTGTCAGTGTGTGGGTGTAGGATGGTGTCAGTGTGTGGGTGTAGGATGGTGTCAGTGTGTGGGTGTAGGATGGTGTCAGTGTGTGGGTGTAGGATGGTGTCAGTGTGTGGGTGTAGGATGGTGTCAGTGTGTGGGTGTAGGATGGTGTCAGTGTGTGGGTGTAGGATGGTGTCAGTGTGTGGGTGTAGGATGGTGTCAGTGTGTGGGTGTAGGATGGTGTCAGTGTGTGGGGATCGCTGGTCGGCGCGGACCCGGTGGGGCGAAAGGGCCTGTTTCTGTGCTGTATCCCGAAATTAAACTGAACTAAACATACAAACTCCGTACAGACAGCGCCCGTAATCGGGATGGAACCCGGGTCTCCGGCGCTGCATTCGCTGTAAGGGCGGCAACTCTACCGCCGCGCCATCCGATTGACCCTCGCGGCATGACGCTTAACAGCATGGATGTACAGAGGGATGATCTTGGGGGACTAAGTTCATAACTCTCTGAAAATGGCAGCACAAGTAAACAGAGTAGTAAAGAATGCCTTCATCAGTCGCGGCGTTGAGTATTAGAGTCAGGATGGCATGATGTACCTTCGTAAGGCTATAGTTAGACCACATCTGGAGTATTGTGCGCTGTTCTGATTGTCCCATTACAGGAAGGATGTGGAGGATTAAGAATGTAGCCCAGTCTATCACACGAAGACCAGACTTCCCACTGTTGACTCCATCTACACTTCACGCTGCCTCGGGAAATCAGCCAACATCATCAAGGCTCGTCACCCATCCACGTTCTCCACAGATGCTGCCTGACCCGCTGAGTTACTCCAGCACTCTGTGAAACGTCACCTATCCATGTTCTCCACAGATGCTGCCTGACCCGCTGAGTTACTCCAGCACTCTGTGAAACGTCACCTATCCATGTTCTCCACAGATGCTGCCTGACCCGCTGAGTTACTCCAGCACTCTGTGTCTTTTTCAGAGTCTTAGACGTTTTAGGTGGCTGGCAGGTTTATCAAAAAAGACACAAAGTGCTGGAGTAACTCAGCGGGTCAGGCAGCATCTCTGGAGAACATGGACAGGTAACGTTTCACAGAGTGAATCAGAATCAGAATCAGAATAGCCTTTATTGTCATCCAAAAAAACAAGTCTTTTGGACGAAATTCCATTACCCACAGTCCAACAACAAGAGCAATAAAAATAAGCAATAACACACACACAATCACAAACCAACACAAAACAAAAAAAAAGAAACATCCATCACAGTGAGTCTCCTCCAGTCACCTCCTCACTGTGCTGGAGTAACTCAGCGGGACATAGAAACATAGAAACGTAGAAAATAGGTGCAGGAGTAGGCCATTCGGCCCTTCGAGCCTGCACCGCCATTCAATATGATCATGGCTGATCATCCAGCTCAGTATCCCGTACCTGCCTTCTCTCCATACCCCCTGATCCCTTTAGCAAAAAGGGCCACATCTAACTCCCTCTTAAATATAGCCAAGGAACTGGCCTCAACTACCTTCTGTGGCAGAGAATTCCACAGACTCACCACTCTCTGTGTGAAGAAATGTTATCTCATCTCGGTCCTAAAAGACTTCCCCCTTATCCTTAAGCTGTGACCCCTGGTTCTGGACTCCCCCAACATCGGGAACAATCTTCCCGCATCTAGCCTCTCCAACCCCTTAAGAATTTTATATGTTTCTGTAAGATCCCCCCTCAGTCTTCTAAATTCCAGCGAGTACAAGCCCAGTTTATCCAGTCTTTCCTCATATGAAAGTCCCGCCATCCCAGGGATCAATCTGGTGAACCTTCTCTGTACTCCCTCTAAGGCAAGAACGTCTTTCCTCAGGTTAGGAGACCAAAACTGCACACAATACTCCAGGTGCGGTCTCACCAAGGCCCTGTACAACTGCAGCAGAACCTCCCTGCTCCTAAACTCAAATCCTCTTGCTATGAATGCCAACATACCATTCGCTTTCTTCACTGCCTGCTGCACCTGCATGCTTGCTTTCAATGACTGGTGTACCATGACACCCAGGTCACGTTGAATCTCCCCTTCTCCCAATCGGTCACCATTCAGGTAATACTCTGCTTTCCTGTTCTTGCCGCCAAAGTGGATAACCTCACATTTATCCACATTATATTGCATCTGCCATGCATTTGCCCACTCGCCTAATCTATCCAAGTCACTCTGCAGCCTCCTAGCATCCTCCTCGCAGCTAACACTGCCACCCAGCTTCGTGTCATCCGCAAACTTAGAGATGTTGCATTCAATTCCCTCGTCCAAATCATTAATATACACTGTAAATAACTGGGGTCCCAGCACTGAGCCTTGCGGTACCCCACTAGTCACTGCCTGCCATTCCGAAAAGGACCCGTTTATTCCTACTCTTTGCTTCCTGTCCGCCAACCAATTTTCTATCCACCTCAACACTGAACCCTCAATACCGTGTGCTTTAAGTTTGTACACCAATCTCCTATGTGGGACCTTGTCGAAGGCCTTCTGAAAGTCCAGATATAACACATCGACTGGTTCTCCCTTATCCACTCTACTAGTTACATCCTCGAAAAATTCTATAAGATTCGTCAGACATGATTTGCCTTTGGTAAATCCATGCTGACTTTGTCCGATGATTTCACCACTTTCCAAATGTGATGCTATCACATCTTTAATAACTGACTCTAGCATTTTCCCCACTACCGATGTTAGGCTAACTGGTCTATAATTCCCCGTTTTCTCTCTCCCTCCCTTTTTAAAAAGTGGGGTTACATTAGCTACCCTCCAATCCTCAGGAACTACTCCAGAATCTAAAGAGTTTTGAAAAATTATCACTAATGCATCCACTATTTCTGAGGCTACTTCCTTCAGCACTCTGGGATGCAGCCTATCTGGCCCTGGGGATTTATCTGCCTTTAATCCATTTAATTTACCTAACACCACTTCCCGGCTAACCTGGATTTCCCTCAGTTCCTCCATCTCATTAGACCCCCGGTCCCCCGCTATTTCCGGCAGACGGTTTATGTCTTCCTTAGTGAAGACAGAACCAAAGTATTTGTTCAATTGGTCTGCCATCTCCTTGTTCCCTATGATCAATTCACCTGTTTCCGACTGCAAGGGACCTACATTTGTCTTAACTAATCTTTTTCTCTTGACATATCTATAAAAGCTTTTGCAGTCAGTTTTTATGTTCCTTGCCAGTTTTCCCTCATAATCTATTTTCCCTTTCCTAATTAAGCCCTTTGTCCTCCTCTGCTGGACTCTGAATTTCTCCCAGTCCTCTGGTATGCTACTTTTTCTGGCTAATCTGTATGCTTCATCTTTTGTTTTAATACTATCCTTGATTTCCCTTGTTAGCCACGGATGCACTACCTTTCCTGGTTTGTTCTTTTGCCAAACTGGGATGAACACTTGTTGTAGTTCATCCATGCGACCTTTAAATGCCTTCCATTGCATGTCCACCGTCAACCCTTTCAGCATCAATCGCCAGTCTATCTTGGACAATTCACGCCTCATACCCTCAAAGTTACCTTTCTTTAAGTTCAGAACACTTGTTTCTGTATCGACTTTGTCACTCTCCATCCTAATGAAGAACTCTACCATATTATGATCACTCTTGCCCAAGGGGCCTTGCACAACAAGACTGCTAACTAACCATACCTCATTACTCAATACCCAGTCTAGAATGGCCTGTTCTCTCGTTTGGTTCCTCGACATGTTGGTTTAGAAAACCATCTCTCAAACATTCCAAGAAATCCTCTTCCTCAGCAGCCCTGCCAGTTTGGTTCACCCAATCTATATGTAGATTGAAGTCACCCATTATAACTGCTGCACCTTTAGTGCACGCATTTCTAATTTCCTGCTTGATGCCATCCCCAACCTCACTACTGCTGTTAGGTGGCCTGTACACAACTCCCACTAGCGTTTTCTGCCCCTTAGTGTTTCGTAGCTCTACCCATATCGATTCCACTTCCTCCAAGCTAATGTCCTTCCTTTCCACTGCTTTAATCTCCTCTCTAACCAGTAACGCTACCCCACCTCCTTTTCCTTTCTGTCTATCCCGCCTGAATATAGAATATCCCTGGATGTTGAGCTCCCAGCCTTGGTCACCCTGGAGCCATGTCTCCGTAATCCCAACTATATCATAATCATTAATAACTATCTCCACATTTAATTCATCCACCTTATTACGTATACTCCTTGCATTGAGACACAAAACCTTCAGGCTTGTTTTTACAACTCTCTTACCCCTTATACAATTATGTTGAAAAGTGGCCCTTTTTGATTTTTGCCCTGGATTTGTCTGCCTACCACTTTTACTTTTCACCTTGCTACCTGTTGCTTCTACCCTCATTTTACACCCCTCTGTCTCTCTGCTCCTGCTCCCATCCCCCTGCCACATTAGTTTAAATCCTCCCCGACAGCACTAGCAAACACTCCCCCTAGGACATTGGTTCCATTCCAGCTCAGGTGCAGACCGTCCTGTTTGTACTGGTCCCACCTCTCCCAGAACTGTTCCAATGTCCTAAAAATTCAGGCAGCATCTGTGGAGAACATGGATAGGTGACGTTTCACAGAGTGCTGGAGTAACTCAGCGGGTCAGGCAGCATCTGTGGAGAACATGGATAGGTGACGTTTCACAGAGTGCTGGAGTAACTCAGCGGGTCAGGCAGCATCTCTGGGGAACATGGACTGGTGACGTTTCAGGTCGGGACCCTTCTTCAGACTTGGAAGCGTAGAAAATAGGTGCAGGGAGTAGGCCATTCGGCCCTTCGAGCCTGCACCGCCATTGACTGGAATTTAGAAGAATGAGGGGGGATCTGATAGAAACATATACAATTCGTAAGGGGTTGGACAGGCTAGAGGCAGGAAAAATGTTCCCCATGTTGGGGGAGTCCAGAACCAGGGGTCGGTCACACAGTTTAAGAATAAGGGGTAGGCCATTTAGGACTGGGATGAGGAAAATCTTTTTCACCCAGAGAGTTGTGAACCTGTGGAATTCTCTGCCACAGGAGGCAGTGGGGGGGACGATTCACTGGATGTTTTTCAGGAGAGAGTTGCGGAGGGGAAGAAAGTTGGGAAAAGTCCTAGCCAAAGTCCACCTAGTGGCTGCTGCCACTGGCGGAGAGTGTTTGGCAGGTTAATTTTCTTAGCTATTTCCTGCGGAGTCACTCAAGAGGAATTCATTTCACCTCCGCCTCGCTGAATTAACTTTTTTTTAAAAGAGAAACAAGATAGGACTGTCTCCTCAAAATAAAAAACTAACCTTGTCAAAAATCCCACTGCGAGTTTACAAATGATTCCCCCTCTCACCCCCCCCCCCACCCACCCCCACCCACCCCCACCCACCCCCACCCACCCCCACCCACCCCCACCCACCCCTAGAAAGGGAGAGGTGGTTCCAATTACTTCCAAAATTCCAAAGACTTTTTATTAACACACTCCGCAATTGATGACCGACTTGCAACACACAGAGGTCGGGTTTCGTGCAAGTAAACGTTTTTGATTCCGGAGGAAAGGATTTCAATCTGCAAGTAGACTGTCGGGAGGTCACTTTGCAGAGATTTGCCAAACTCCCCCAAAACTTGTCCTTTTCAAATAGAAAAAAATCCCCTTTTGAGCATGAACGATCAGAACTTGCCTGGTGTACCTTCGGTCCTCTCTTGTCCTCCTCTCTCTCTCTCTCTCTCTCTCTCTCTCTCTCTCTTTCTCTCTCTCTCTCTCCCCAACACACCTGGTCTGCAGTTGGCGACGTGAAGACTTTGCAAAGAAACAAAACCCCAGATCGAATAAAGTCTCTTTCGAAGTTCGCAGGCTTTGATGTTAAAAGGACGGAAATAAGGAGAAGGGAGGGAGGGAGGGAGGGAGGGGAGGGAGGGAGGGAGGGAGGGAGGGAGGGAGGGAGGGAGGGAGCCTGAGCTGACGGACGGCCCTTCAGCCCACTTGCCTGTGCTATCCAACAGGCAGATTTGTTTTGTAACGCTGGGTACATCCAAATTAAAACAAAACTAAAAACACTTATTCCTTGTTCAGGAAGTTTTAAAGAACGGGATTTAGTTTAGATTGGTTTAGTTTAGTTTAGTTTAGTTTAGTCTGAAGAAGGGTCTCGACCCAAAACGTCACCCGTTCCTCCTATCCCGAGATGCTGCCTGACCCGCTGAGTTACTCCAGCACTCTGTGAAACGTCACCTATCCATGTTCTCCACAGATGCTGCCTGACCCGCTGAGTTACTCCAGCACTCTGTGAAACGTCACCTATCCATGTTCTCCACAGATGCTGCCTGACCCGCTGAGTTACTCCAGCACTCTGTGATAAAGTAAGCTGTTTGTCTCCCCGTTGGATTGCATCCTTGTCGTGGTCGGGCAGCTTGTGTGTCTCAGTGGCCCCTGGAGCTATGCCAGCGGGAGATTGGTCTCCTGTTCGGGATTCCCATGCTGGACAGGCCGAAGGGTAGAGACGAGACGAAGAGCGATCCACTGGTCCTCCAGGTTGGGGGTTGAGCACAGGGCCAACTACCCCTCCTCGTAAAAACAAATATGTTACGGAATATGGGCGGCACGGTGGCGCAACGGTAGAGTTGCCGCCTTACAGCGAATGCAGCGCCGGAGACTCAGGTTCGATCCTGACTACGGGCGTCGTCTGTAAGGAGTTTGTACATTCTCCCCGTGACCTGCGTGGGTTTTCTCCGAGATCTTCCGTTTCCTCCCACACTCCAAAGATGTACAGGTTTGTAGGTTAATTGGCTGTAAAAATTGTGTGTAGGATAGTGTTAATGTGCGGGGATCGCTGGGCGGCACGGACCCGGTGGGCCGAAGGGCCTGTTTCCGCGTTGTATCTCTAAATCTAAAAAATCGAAATCTAAACAATAAGAGCAATAAAAATACTACAATAACACTCACACACACACAATCACAGACCAACACAACACAAACACAAAGAAACATCCATCACAGTGAGTCTCCTCCAGTCACCTCCTCACTGTGATGGAAGGCCAAAATGTCTTTTCTCTTCCCCTGCCGTCTTCTCCCGTGGTCAGGCTGTTGAAGTTGCCACGTTCCAGGCCGCGCCGGACGGTGAAAGGCCCGCGGCGGACCGACCCAAGTCCCGCGATCCGGGGCGGGCGAAGATGCCACCGCTGCACATCAGGGCGGTTGTGGCTCCCGACATTGAAGCCCCCGCCGGGCAAAGAAATATCCCGCGGCCTATTTCAGGCTGTGCCGGACGGTGAGCGAACCAACCCAAGCCCCACGATCCGGGGCGGGCGAAGACGCTGCCGCTGCCGGAGCTCCCGATGTCGGCCCCCACACAGGGGGGCTGCGAGCTTCCGACGTCCCCGCGGCCCGCGGCCGAAGCCTCCGGAGCCTCCGAAGACGAGTCGCAGCCGCTCCCACAGCGCCACCACAGCCTAGGAAGGCAACCAGAGCCCCAGGTGGTCTCAGCTGGAGCCCACCAGCACCAGGTGTTTGGCCGATGGTAGGCAATAAACAATAGACAATAGGTGCAGGAGTAGGCCATTCGGCCCTTCGAGCCAGCACCACCATTCAATGTGATCATGGCTGATCATTCTCAATCAGTGCCCCATTCCTGCCTTCTCCCCATACCCCCTGACTCCGCTATCCTTAAGAGCTCTATCTAGCTCTCTCTTGAATGCATTCAGAGAATTGGCCTCCACTGCCTTCTGAGGCAGAGAATTCCACAGATTCACAACTCTCTGACTGAATAAACGGGTCCTTTTCGGAATGGCAGGCAGTGACTAGTGGGGTACCGCAAGGCTCAGTGCTGGGACCCCAGCTATTTACAGTGTATATTAATGATTTGGACGAGGGAATTGAATGCAACATCTCTAAGTTTGCGGATGACATGAAGCTGGGTGGCAGTGTTAGCTGCGAGGAGGATGCTAGGAGGCTGCAGAGTGACTTGGATAGATTAGGCGAGTGGGCAAATGCATGGCAAATGCAATATAATGTGGATAAATGTGAGGTTATCCACTTTGGCGGCAAGAACAGGAAAGCAGAGTATTACCTGAATGGTGACCGATTGGGAGAAGGGGAGATGCAACGTGACCTGGGTGTCATGGTGCACCAGTCATTGAAGCAAGCATGCAGGTGCAGCAGGCAGTGAAGAAAGCGAATGGTATGTTGGCATTCATAGCAAGAGGATTTGAGTTTAGGAGCAGGGAGGTTCTGCTGCAGTTGTACAGGGCCTTGGCGAGACCGCACCTGGAGTATTGTGTGCAGTTTTGGTCTCCTAACCTGAGGAAAGACGTTCTTGCCTTAGAGGGAGTACAGAGAAAGTTCACCAGATTGATCCCTGGGATGACGGGACTTTCATATGAGGAAAGACTGGATAGACTGGGCTTGTACTCGCTGGAATTTAGAAGATTGAGGGGGGATCTTATAGAAACTTACAAAATTCTTAAGGGGTTGGAGAGGCTAGATGCGGGAAGGTTGTTCTCGATGTTGGGGGAGTCCAGAACCAAGGGTTGTTGTACTTCGTGGTCCGGTACTTGTTGTACCTTTGTTGTGACTCTGGAAGGACCACGAGTACACATGTTTAAGATGTTATCATGGTGGAGCTTAACTCCAGGCTGTTTATTCCAAGGCTGCCTGGATCCAGAGTGACCGCCTAATCACACCCATCACTTATATACACAGCCATACAAAGTAGTTCTTGGATACACAAAGTAGTCCCAGCAATTTCACAACATCCCCCTTGTCTTATATATTACAACAAGGGTCACAGCTTAAGGATAAGGGGAAGTCTTTTAGGACCGAGATGAGAAAACATTTCTTCACACAGAGAGTGGTGAATCTGTGGAATTCTCTGCCACAGAAGGTAGTTGAGGCCAGTTCATTGGCTATATTTAAGGGGAAGTTAGATGTGGCCCTTGTGGCTAAAGCGATCAGGGGGTATGGAGAGAAGGCAGGTACGGGTTACTGAGCTGGATGATCAGCCATGATCATATTGAATGGCGGTGCAGGCTCGAAGGGCCGAATGGCCTCTCCTGCACCTATTTTCTATGTTTCTATGAAAAAGTTTTTCCTCACGTTGTCGACCTCCCCCTGGTGAGCCCTGCCAACTGACCTCAGTCAGGCCAACGACAACAAACAGAGACCGCAGAAGCAGAAGGAGCTTCATAATTTCTGCTGGGAGGAGGAGAAGAAAGAGGAGAAAGAGGAGAAAGAGGAGGAGGAGGAGGAGGAGGAGGAGGAGGAAGAAGAAGAGGAAGAGGAGGAGGAGGAGGAGGAGGAAGAGGAAGAGGAAGAGGAAGAGGAAGAGGAAGAGGAAGAGGAGAGGAAGAGGAAGAGGAAGAGGAAGAGGAAGAGGAGGAGGAGGAGGAGGAGGAGGAGGAGGAGGAGGAGGAGGAGGAGGAGGAGGAGGAGGAGGAGGAGGAGGAGGAGGAGGAGGAGGAGGAGGAGGAGGAGGAGGAGGAGGAGGAGGAGGAGGAGGAGGAGGAGGAGGAGAAGGAGGAGGAGGAGGAGGAGGAGGAGGAGGAGGAAGAGGAAGAAAAAGAAGAAGAAGAAGAAGAGAATACCTGTTGTGCTGCTGCAAGTAAGAATTTAGATTAGTTTAGTTTAGTTTAGAGATACAGCGCGGATACAGGCCCTTCGGCCCACCGAGTCCGTGCCGACCAGCGAACCCCGCACACTAACACTATCCCACACACACTAGGGAACCATTTATATTTACACCAAGCCAATGAACCTGCAAACCCGCACGTCTTTGGAGTGTGGGAGGAAACCGGAACAACTGGAGAAAACCCACGCGGGTCATGGGGAGAACGTACAAACTCCGTACAGACAGCACCCTTAGTCGGGATTGAACCCGGGTCTCCGGCGCTGTGAGGCAGCAACTCTACCGCTGCGCCACCGTGTCACACCCTTGATAGTCAAAGAGGGACTGTACGCGGAGGGGAAAGATGTGGTCCAAATGTGGGCAAACGGGACTAGCGTAGATGTGGCATCTTGGTTTGGCACGGACCAGTTGGGCTGAAGGGCCTGTCTCCGTGCTGGATGACTCTATGAGGACTGAATGAATCTTCTCACAGGCCCCTTGCATGCTCCCCCACCCACACTGTGTGAATAGACAATAGACAACAGACAATAGGTGCAGGAGGAGGCCATGCGGCCCTTTGAGCCAGCACCGCCATTCAATGTGATCATGGCTGATCATCACCAATCAGTACCCCGTTCCTGCCTTCTCCCCATACCCCCTGACTCCGCTATCTTTAAGAGCTCTATCTAGCTCTCTCTTGAACGCATTCGGAGAATTGTCCTCCACTGCCTTCTGCGGCAGAGAATTCCACAGATTCACAACTCCCTGAGTGAAAAAGTTTTTTCTCATCTCCGTTCTAAATGGACTACCCCTTATTCTTAAACTGTGTGGCCCCTGGTTCTGGGCTCCCCCAACATTGGGAACATGTTTCCTGCCTCTAGTGTGTCCAACCCCTTAATAATCTTATGTGTTTCTATAAGATCCCCTCTCATCCTTCTAAATTCCAGTGTATACAAGCCTAGTCGCTCCAGTCTTTCAACATACGACAGTCCTGCCATCCTGGGGAATTAACCTGGTGAACCTATGCTGCACGCCCTCAATAGCAAGAATGTCCCACCTCAAATTTGGGTGAACGACTGGTGGTCTTGAAGAGTTAATTGTTTAGAACACAAAATGCTTCAAATTCTGATAACAAGACCAGGCGATGTTCCCAGAAAATAGTTTACTGGAAATCTAAACACCCACCTCCTCCCTCCCCCCCCTCCCCCCCCCCCCCCTCCTCTCTCGCCTCTTGACCCTTGTCAACGCCTCAATTGGTCTCGGGTGCTTGGGACAATTACACAAACACACAAGGTCACCGTTATGTAAATAACAAACTCCGTCTATAAAAATGGAATTCCAAGTAGATATATTTTTGGACACTCTTTACATAACTGTTTGTCAGCCACTTTCGTCCACTGGAATCAAAGTCATGAGGGGAATAGATCGGGTAGACGCACAGAGTCTCGTGCCCAGAGTAGGGGAATCGAGGACCAGAGGACATAAGTTCAGGGTGAAGGGGGAAAGATTTAATAGGAATCCGAGGGGGTAACTTTTTCCACACAAATACGGGACAGTTGGCAAGCCTACACATACTAGTTCTACCCGACACACACCAGAAACCATTCACTGAAGCCAGCTCACCTACTTTGGAGTGTGGGAGGAAACCGAAGATCTCGGAGAAAACCCACACGGGTCACGGGGAGAACGTACAAACTCCGTACAGACGGCGCCCGTAGTCGGGATCGAACCCGGGTCTCCGGCGCTGTGAGGCAGCAACTCTACCACTGCGCCACAGCGATTGTACGCGGAGAGGACAGATGTGGTCCAGGTTTCAGGCGAACGGGACTAGCGTAGATGTGGCATCTTGGTTTGGCATGGACCAGTTGGGCTGAAGGGCCTGTCTCCGTGCTGGATACCAAGCACGACATCCGGAGGCTGCAGCGGATCGTTCGATCAGCCGAGAAGGTGGTTGGCTGCATCCTTCCCCCCATTGGCGAACTGTACACTGCAAGGGCCAGGAAGCGAGCGGGCAAGATCAACTCTGACCCCTCTCACCCTGGCCACAAACTGTTTGAAGCACTTCCCTCTGGAAGGCAATAGACAATAGGTGCAGGAGGAGGCCATTCGGCCCTTTGAGCCAGCACCACCATTCAATGTGATTAATGGCTGACCATTCTCAATCAGTACCCCGTTCCTGCCTTCTCCCCCATACCCCCTGACTCCGCTATCCTTAAGAGCTCTATCTAGCTCTCTCTAGAATGCATTCAGAGAATTGGCCTCCACTGCCTTCTGAGGCAGAGAATTCCACAGATTCACAACTCTCTGACTGAAAATGTTTTCCACATCTCCGTTTTAAATGGCCTACCCCTTATTCTTAAACTGTGGCCCCTGGTTCTGGACTCCCCCAACATTGGGAACATGTTTCCTGCCTCTAACGTGTCCAACCCCTTAATAATCTTATACGTTTCGATAAGATCTCCTCTCATCCTTCTAAATTCCAGTGTATACAAAGCCTAGCCGCTCCAGGCGACTGCAGACTATCAAAGCAGCCACAGCCGGACATAAAAACAGCTTTTTTTCCACGAGTAGTAGCTCGACTCAACAACCAAAAGTCTGCCGTCTCTTTTTTGCTCTGGTTTATTTCACTCACATGTTTAAACTGTAACGATGCATTCTTAATGTTTTAATGGTTTATGCTTTATTCTTAATTGTTTATAGAAACATAGAAACATAGAAACATAGAAAATAGGTGCAGGAGTAGGCCATTCGGCCCTTCGAGCCTGCACCGCCATTCAATATGATCATGGCTGATCATCCAACTCAGTATCCCGTACCTGCCTTCTCTCCATACCCCCTGGTCCCTTTAGCCACAAGGGCCACATCTAACTCCCTCTTAAATATAGCCAATGAACTGGCCTCAACTACCTTCTGTGGCAGAGAATTCCACAGATTCACCACACTCTGCGTGAAGAAAAACGTTCTCATCTCGGTCCTAAAAGACTTCCCCCTTATCCTTAAACTGTGACCCCTTGTTCTGGACTTCCCCAACATCAGGAATAATCTTCCTGTATGTCCGTGTTGTTTCTTGCGAGCGGAGCACCAAGGCACATTCCTTGTATGTGCACATACTTGGCCAATAAACTCAATTCAATTCAATTCAATTCAATGACTGTATGAAGACTGAATGAATCTTCTAACAGGCCACTGACTTGCCCCCTTCCCTCCCCACACTGTGTGAACGGCTGGTGATCATCAAGAGTTAATTGTTAAGAACACAAAATGCTTCAAATTCTGATAACAGGACATGGCGATGTTCCCAGAAAATAGTTTACTGGAAATCTAACCCCCCCCCCCCCTCCCCGCTCCCCCCCCTCCTCTCTCACCTCTCGACCCTTGTCAACATCTCAATTGTTCCAGGGTATTTGGGACAACTACACAGACGCACAAGGTCACCGTTATGTAAATAACAAACTCCGTCCATAAAAATGGATTTCCAAGTAAATATATTTCTGCACACTCTTTACGTAACTGCTTGGAACCTCCAAGCCCCTTGTGTCCACTGGAGTCATTTAGAACGGAGATGAGGAAGAACTTTTTCAGTCAGAGAGTGGTGAAGGTGTGGAATTCTCTGCCTCAGAAGGCAGTGGAGGCCAGTTCGTTGGATGCTTTCAAGAGAGAGCTGGATAGAGCTCTTAAGGATAGCGGAGTGAGGGGGTATGGGGAGAAGGCAGGAACGGGGTACTGATTGAGAGTGATCAGCCATGATCGCATTGAATGGCGGTGCTGGCTCGAAGGGCTGAATGGCCTCCTCCTGCGTCTATTGTCTATTGTCTAAAATGGAATTCTCTGCCTCAGAAGGCAGTGGAGGCCAATTCTCTGAATGCATTCAAGAGAGAGCTAGATAGAGCTCTTAAGGATAGCGGAGTCAGGGGGTATGGGGAGAAGGCAGGAACGGGGTACTGATTGAGAATGATCAGCCATGATCACATTGAATGGTGGTGCTGACTCGAAGGGCCGAATGGCCTCCTCCTGCACCTATTGTCTATTGTCTATTGTCTAAAATGAGAGGAATAGATCGGGTAGATGCACAGAGTCTCGTGCCCAGAGTAGGGGAATCGAGGATCAGAGGAGACACTGTATGTTTAAGGTGAAGGGGGAAAGATTTAATAGGAACCTGAGGGGTAACTTTCCCACACAAAAGGGGTGGTGGGTGTGTGGAACAAGCTGCCAGAGGAGGTTGTTGAGGTTGGGACTATCCCAACGTTTAAGGAACAGGTACATGGATAGAAGGTAGACACACAATGCTGGAGTAACTCAGCGGGTCAGACAGCATCTCAGGAGAGAAGGAATGGGTGACGTTTCGGGTCCATATCCTTCTTAAGACTCTGAATTCCTCAGACCTCTTCAGGAGTCGACCCGAAACGTCACCCATTCCTTATCTCCAGAGATGCTGCCTGTCCCGCTGAGTTACTCCAGCAATTTGTATCTATCTTTGGTGTAAACCAGCATCTGCAGTTCCTTCCTACAGGCAGGTGGGACTAGTGTAGTTGGGGCATGTTGGCCGGTGTGGGCAAGTTGGGCTGAAGGGCCTGTTTCCACGCTGTATCACTCTATGACTCTATGACTTAAGTTGGGTTGATTTTATTGGCTTCTGTCAAGAGTTAAGAGAGTCACGAGTAGGGTTGCCAACTTTCCCGTATTAGCCGGGACATCCCGTATTTTGGGCAAAATTGGTTTGTCCCGTATGGGACCGCCCTTGTCCCATATTAGGCCTGGGGGACACAGTAGGCCCGGACACTGTAGGTCAGGACGCTGTAGGTCCGGACAGTGTAGGCCCGGATAGTGTAGGGTCCGGACAGTGTAGGTCTGGAGGCCCGGGCGCCGCCTAACGGAGGTTGCGTAGCAACCCACCTCCCGGCCCGGGCGGCCGCCATTGCTGGAGCTGGAGCACGTGGCCGCTGGCTGGGTGAGGTCACGTGGGGCGCGGGGCGGTGACGTCACCCTGTCCCGTATTTGGGAGTGAGATAGTTGGCAACCCCAGTCAAGAGTGTGTCAATGTCATATGTGCTGGAACAGAACAAAGAAGTTATTGGAAACACAAGGTTAACAAAATAAAAAGTGTAATTTTGTTTAGTTTAGAGATACAGTGTGGAAACAGGCCCTTTCAGCCCACCGGGTCCGCGCCGACCAGCGATCCCCGCACACTAACACTATCCTACACACACATGAAGGACAATTTATACCAATTAACCTACAAACCTGTACGTCTTTGAAGTATGGGTGGAAACCGGAGCACCCGGAGAAAACTCATGCAGGTCACGGGGAGAACGTACAAACTCCATACAGACAGCGCCCGTAGTCAGGATCAAACCTGAGTCTCTGGCGCTGTGAGGCAGCAACTCTACCGCTGCACCACTGAAGAAAAGTATTTTCTTCTTTTTCTCTATGTAGGTACAGCAGGCAGCGAAGAAAGCTAATGGCATGTTGGCCTTCAGAACGAGAGGATTTGAGTACAGGAGTAAAGAAGTCCTTCTGCAGTTGTACAGTGCCCTGGTGAGACCACATCTGGAGTATTGTGTGCAGTTTTGGTCTCCTATTTTGAGGAAGGACGGCCTTGCTATTGAGGCAGTGCAGCGTAGGTTCATGAGGTTAATCCCCGGGATGGCGGGACTGTCATATGAGGAAAGATTGGAAAGACTGGGCTTGTATTCACTGGAGTTAAGAAGGATGAGAGGGGATCTTATAGAGACGTATAAAATGACTGGACAAACTAAATGCAGGAAAAATGTTCCCAATGTTGGGGGAGTCCAGAACCAGGGGCCACACAGTCTAAGAATAAAGGGGAGGCCATTTAAAACTGTTTCACCTAGAGAGTTGTGAATTTGTGGAATTCTCTGCCACAGAGGGCACTGGATGAATTTAAAAGAGAGTTAGATAGAGCTCTAGGGGCTAGTGGAATCAAAGGATATGGGGAGAAGGCAGGCACGGGTTACTGATTGTGGATGATCAGCCATGATCACAATGAATGGCGGTGCTGGCTCGAAGGGCCAAATTGCCTTCTCCTGCACCTAATTTCTATGTTTCTATGTTTCAATGTAAACCTGCACGTCTTTGGAGTGTGGGAGGAAACCGAAGATCTCGGAGAAATCCTACGCAGGTCACGGGGAGAACGTGCAAACTCCGTACAGACGGCGCCCGTAGTCGGGATGGAACCCGGGTCTCCGGCGCTGTGAGGCAGCAACTCTACCGCTGCGCCACCGTTTTAATTAAAGCACTTGACTCTTGAATCTTAAGAATTCTGGTGTGCAGAACACGAGGTGGAGCTATTGAGCCAAGAAGCCCTTGTTCGAAGTTCAATGTAGTTCAGGCACTCCGCCAAGCAGGAACTAACTTCTTCACGAAAGGAACAAAGTGCTGGATTAGCTCAGCAGGTCAGGCACCATCTGGAGTTACAACACGGAAACAGGGCCTTTGGCCAACCGAGTCCCAGCCGAACACATTCACCTGTATGCTGTATCTGTACACAGAATACAGAATACAGAATACCTTTATTGTCATTCGATACCGAACAAAATTCATTTGCCAGCAGCCACAAAGCAAAAGAACACAAGACCCACGACCCCAACACAAACGTCCATCACAGTGACTCCAAACATTCCCTCACTGTGATGGAGGGCAAACAAAACTTCCTCTCTCTTCCCCCATGCCCCTCCCTCCCACGGACAGACAGCTCGACCCCCACCGAGGCGACCGACACGCACAGCCCCCGCAAGGCGATGGAAGGTCCCGCGGCCGAGCCGTACCGGGCGATGGAAGGCCCCGTGGCCGAGCCGTACCGGGCGATGGAAGGCCCCGTGGCCCAGCCGCACCGGGCGCTGTTAAGTCCCGTGGCCGAGCCGTGCCGCGCTGGAAAGTCCCGCGGCCGAGCCGCACTGGGCGCTGTTAAGTCCTGCAGCCGAGCCGCGCCGGGCGATGGAAGGTCCCGCGGCCGAGCCGTACCGGGCGATGGAAGGTCCCGTGGGAGCCGCACCGGGCGATGGAAGGCCCCGTGGCCGAGCCACACTGGGCGCTGAAAAATCCCGCAGCCGAGCCGCACCGGGCGATGGAAGGCCCCGTGGCCGAGCCGCACCGGGCGATGTTAAGTCCCGTGGCCGAGCCGCGCCGGGCGATGGAAGGTCCCACGGCCGAGCCGTGCCCCGAGGAAGAGACCTAAAAAAAGAAAGATTTCCCCCACCCCACCACCCCACCCCCCACACCCCCCACACATGCACAGCCAAAAACAAACCACCCCAACACCAACACACAAACAAAAAAGGACAAAGGACAAACAGACTGCCAGCGAGCCGCAGCCGTTACGGCGCCGCCACACGGTGGACGGCTCGATTGTAATCACGTACTGTCTTTCCGCTGACTGGTCAGCACGCAACAGAAAAGCTTTTCACTGTACCTCAGCACACGTGACATTAAACTAAACTCAAACTAGTTCTATCCTACACACACAAGCAACAATTTACAGATGCCAAATGAGCTACAAACCTGAGGTAGACACAAAAAGCTGGAGTAACTCAGCGTGTCAGGCAGCATCTGTGGAGAACATGGATAGGTGACGCTTCACAGAGTGCTGGAGTAACTCAGCGGGTCAGGCAGCATCTGTGGAGAGAGGAAATGGGTGACGTTTCTGTTGTACTTCGTGGTCCGGTATCTGTTATACCGTTGTTGTGACTCTGGAATGACCACAAGTACACGTGTTTATGGGTTTGAAAGCTGGGGCATAAATCCAGGTTCAGTTTATTTCGCGGCCACCTGGAACCAGAGGGTGGCACGGTGGCGCAGCGGTAGAGTTGCCGCCTTACAGCGAATGCAGCGCCGGAGACTCAGGTTCGATCCTGACTACGGGCCCCGTCTGTACGGAGTTTGTACGTTCTCCCCGTGACCTGCGTGGGTTTTCTCCGAGATCTTCGGTTTCCTCCCACACTCCAAAGACGTGCAGGTTTGTAGATTAATTGACTGGGTAAATGTAAAAATTGTCCCCGGTGTGTGTAGGATAGCGTTAGTGTGCGGGGATCGCTGGTCGGCGCGGACACGGTGGGCCGAAGGGCCTGTTTCCGCGCTGTATCTCTAAATCTGAAAATCTAAATCTATATATTCTCATATATACATGTTGCTACGCGGGCAAACAAAATAGTCCTTGTGATATAATAAAATAGTCCTTGCAATGTCACAACAGTTTCGGGTCGAGACCCTTATGGTCTGAAGAAGGGTCTCGACCCGAAACGTCCCCCATTCCTTCTCTCCAGAGATGCTGCCTGACCCGCTGAGTTACTCCAGCATTTTGTGATTACCTTCGATTTTTACCCAGCATCTACAGTTTTCTTCCCCACACAACCTCCAAATCCGCACGTCTTTGGAGCGTGGGAGAAAACTGGAGCACCCGGAGAAAACCCACGCAGGTCACGGGGAGAACGTACGTACAAACTCAGTTATAGTTACATGGGAAAATAACTGCAGATGCTGGTACAAATCGAAAGTATCACAAAAAGCTGGAGTAACTCAGCGGGTCAGGCAGCATCTCAGGAGAGAAGGAATGGGTGATGTTTTGGGTCGAGACCCTTATGGTCTGAAGAAGGGTCTCGACCCGAAACGTCCCCCATTCCTTCTCTCCTGAGATGCTGCCTGACCCGCTGAGTTACTCCAGCTTTTGGTGATTCAGTTATAGTTACAGTTTAATTTATTGTCACGTGTACCGAGGTACAGTGAAAAGCTGTTTGTTGCGTGCTAACCAGTCAGCGGAAAAACAACACATAAAAAAAAATAGAAAATAGGTGCAGGAGGAGGCCATTCGGCCCTTCGAGCCAGCACCGCCATTCATTGTGATCATGGCTGATCATCCACAATCAGTAACCCGTTCCTGCCTTCTCCCCATATCCCTTGATTCCACTAGCCCCTAGAGTTCTATCTAACTATCTTGTTAAATCCATCCAGTGAATTGGCCTCCACTGCCCTCTGTGGCAGAGAATTCCACAAATTCACAACTCTCCGGGTGAAAAAGTTCCTTCTCACCTCAGTTTTAAATGGCCTCCCCTTTATTCTAAGACTGTGTGGCCCCTGGTTCTGGACTCGCCCAAGTCTTAGAACATGATTAGAATCGAGCCGTCCACAGTGTGCAGATACATGACAAGGGAATAACGTTCAGTGCAAGGTAAAGCCAGTAAAGTCCGATCACGGATAGTCCGAGGCTCCATACTGAGAGCACCCATGGTCGGGATCGAACCCGGGTCTCCGGCGCCATAAGCCTGCGTCTTTACCGCTGCGCCACCGTGCCGCTCGTTTCCTGAAAGGGTTAATGAAAGAGAAAACTAAACTCACATCTGCAGGTTGCAATAGACAATAGGTGCAGGAGGAGGCCATTCGGCCCTTCGAGCCAGCACCGCCATTCAATGTGATCATGGCTGATCATTCTCAATCAGTACCCCGTTCCTGCCTTCTCCCCATAGCCCCTGACTCCGCTATCCTTAAGAGCTCTATCTAGCTCTCTCTTGAATGCATTCAGAGAATTGGCCTCAGGCAGAGAATTCCACAGATTCACAACTCTCTGACTGAAAAAGTTTTTCCTCATCTCAGTTCTAAATGACCTACCCCTTATTCTTAAACTGTGGCCCCTGGTTCTGGACTCCCCCAACATTGGGAACATGTTTCCTGCCTCTAACGTGTCCAACCCCTTAATTATCTTATACGTTTCGATAAGATCTCCTCTCATCCTTCTAAATTGCAGTGTATACAAGCACAAGGGCCGGTCACCAGAAACATGCTCCCAATCAGTCAATTAACTAATTAGTGAACGTCCCAAATGGACATCGTTTAGTTGGTGTGTTCTTAGTGTTTACACAGTGGAGGAGAGAGACGGAGAAAAACAAGTTAGCAGCGGCACTTTTTCCCCAAGCCCAGCATCTCCGTTAATTAGTACAGTAACGAATATTAGTAATTGGCCAGTGTTATTTTCCTATCCATGTACCTGTCTAAATGTTCCTTAAACGTTGTGATGGTCCCTATAGGGCCCTATCAGTCTGAAGAAGGGTCTCGACCCGAAACGTCACCCATTCCTTCTCTCCTAGATGCTGCCTGACCCGCTGAGTTACTCCAGCATTTTGCGATACCCCCTTTAGAAAGGTTAAGTTCATTAAAAAACGAACTTAACAGGAACATAGAAACATAGACACGTAGAAAATAGGTGCAGGAGGAGGCCATTCGGCCCTTCGAGCCAGCACTGCCATTCAATGCATTCATGGCTGATCATCCACAATCAGTAACCCGTGCCTGCCTTCTCCCCATATCCCTCGATTCCACTAGCCCCTAGAGCTCTATCTAACTCTCTTTCAAATTAATCCAGTGAATTGGCCTCCACTGCCCTCTGTGGCAGATAATTCCACAAATTCACAACTCTCTGGGTGAAAAAGTTCCTTCTCACCTCAGTTTTAAATGGCCTCCCCTTTATTATTAGACTGTGTGGCCCCTGGTTCTGGACTCCCCCAACATTGGGAACATTTTTCCTCCATCTAGATTGTCCAGTCCTTTTATAATTTTATACCTATCCATGTTCTCCACAGATGCTGCCTGACCCGCTGAGTTACTCCAGCACTCTGTGAAACGTCACCTGCCCATGTTCTCCTCAGATGCTGCCTGACCCGCTGAGTTACTCCAGCACTCTGTGAAACGTCACCTATCCAAGTTCTCCACAGATGCTGCCCGACCCGCTGAGTTACTCCAGCACTCTGTGAAACGTCACCTATCCATGTTCTCCAGAGATGCTGCCTGACCCGCTGAGTTACTCCAGCACTCTGTGAAACGTCACCTATCCATGTTCTCCACAGATGCTGCCTGACCCGCTGAGTTACTCCAGCACTCTGTGCCTTCTTTAGTTTTTATTGTGTAGGGGGTTCTCTCAAACTTATGAACACCTGACTGAGGGACAACCCCTAATTAAGTGCGAGCTCGAAAAAATATTATTACGTTCAATCGAAACCCAGTTTCGGAAAAGAAAATAGTTCACATGCAAGTTACCAGAGGCATAAACACACCACCGATCCCCTGGCCACTGGTGGTCTCACACCTCTTTTAATCCCAACAAAACATCATGAGTGTGCACTTGAAATCCTCCCCGAAAATAATAATCCCCTTCAGCCCAGGCCAACCAGCTATTACACTGTATTCCTGTACACCAGGTTCACCAGATTGATTCCTGGGATGGCAGGACTTTCATAAGAAGAAAGACTGGATAGACTCGGCTTGTACTCGCTGGAATTTAGAAGATTGAGGGGGGATCTTATAGAAACTTACAAAATTCTTAAGGGGTTGGACAGGCTAGATGCAGGAAGATTGTTCCCGATGTTGGGGAAGTCCAGAACAAGGGGTCACAGTTTAAGGATAAGGGGGAAGTCTTTTAGGACCGAGATGAGAACTTTTTTTTCACACAGAGAGTGGTGAATCTGTGGAATTCTCTGCCACAGAAGGTAGTTGAGGACAGTTCATTGGCTATATTTAAGACGGAGTTAGATGTGGCCCTTGTGGCTAAAGGGATCAGGGGGTATGGAGAGAAGGCAGGTACGGGATACTGAGTTGGATGATCAGCCATGATCATATTGAATGGCGGTGCAGGCTCGAAGGGCCGAATGGCCTACTCCTGCACCTATTTTCTATGTTTCTATGTTTCTACGCTATTTAAAGTCATAGAGTCACAGAGTGATACAGTGTGGAAACAAGCCCTTCGGCCCAACTCGCCCACACCGGCCAACAATGTCCCAGCTACACTAGTCCCACCTGCCTGCGCTTGGTCCATATCCCTCCAAACCTGTCCTATCCATGTACCCATCCAACTGTTTCTTAAACGATGGGATAGTCCCAGCCTTAACTACCTTCTCTGGCAGCTCGTTCCATACACCCACCACCCTCTGTGTGAAAAAGTTACCCATCGGATTCCTATTAAATCTTTTCCCCTTCACCTTGAACCTATGTCCTCTGGTCCTCGATTCCCCTACTCTGGGCAAGAGACTCTGTGCATCTACCTGATCTTCCTTCCTACACACTAAAAGCAACTTACAGAAGCCAATTAACCCACAAACCTGTGCGTCTTTGGAGTGTGGGAGGAAACCGGAGCACCCGGAGAAAACCCGCGCAGGTCACGGGAAGAACGTACAAACTCCGTACAGACAGCGCCCGTAGTCGGGATCGAACCCGGGTCTCTGCAGCTGTGAGGCAGCAATTCTACCGCTGCGCCCAGGAGCCGAGAGGCCACAGCCTCAGAATTAAAGGACGTATCTTTAGAATAGAAATGAGGAGACATTTCTTTAGTCAGAGGGTGGTGAATCTGTGGAACTCATTGCCACAGGCGGCTGTGGAGGCCAAGGCATTGGTATTTCCAAGGAGTAATAGGCTCTTGATTAGTGCGGGTGTCAGGGGTTACGGGGAGAAGGCAGGAGAATGGGGTTAGGAGGGAGAGATAGGTCAGCCATGATTGAATGGCGGAGTAGACTTGATGGGCCGAATGGCCAAATTCTGATCCAATGAACCACCCAGTGGAATCAACATCGAGTTGACTTCGTGACCGCCCTGCCGTCACCAACCGCACCTCGGCCATTTGTTGTCAATGCCAAGAAAGAAACTGGAGACTGTAGAACGGCGCGGTGGCGCAGCGGTAGAGTTGCTGCCTCACAGCGCCGGAGACCCGGGTTCCATCCCGACCACGGGCGCTGTCAGTGCGGAGTTTGCACGTTCTCCCCGTGACCTGCGTGGGTTTTCTCCGAGATCTTCGGTTTCCTCCCACACTCCAAAGACGTGCAGGTTTGTAGGTTAATTGGCTTTGGTATAAATGTCAATTGTTCCTAGTGTGTGTGGGATATTGTTTGTGTATTTTCAGTTTAGTTCAGTTTATTAGTGCAGGTGTAGGCCATTCGGCCCTTCGTGCCAGCACCACCATTCAATATGATCATGGCTGTTCATTCTCAATCAGTACCCCGTTCCTGCTTTCTCTCCATATCCCTTGATTCCGTTAGCCCTAAGACATAAATCTAAATCTCTCTTGAAAACATCCAGTGTCTTGGCCTCCACTGCCTTCAATAGACAATAGGTGCAGGAGGAGGCCATTCGGCCCTTCGAGCCAGCACCGCCATTCACTGTGATCATGGCTGATCATTCTCAATCAGTACCCCGTTCCTGCCTTCTCCCCGTACCCCCTGACTCCGCTATCCTTAAGAGCTCTATCTAGCTCTCTCTTGAATTCATTCAGAGAATTGGCCTCCACTGCCTTCTGAGGCAGAGAATTCCACAGATTCACAACTCTCTGAAAAGGTTTTTCCTCATCTCAGTTCTAAATGGCCTCTACCCCTTATTCCTAAACTGTGGCCCCTTGTTCTGGACTCCCCCAACATTGGGAACATTTCTGGACTCCCCCAACATTGGGAACATCCCCAACATTGGGATACACGATAAAGGACTAACGTTCAGTGCCCGGGATGATTGCTGCTCAGTGTGGACTCTTGGGCCGAAGGGCCTGTTTACCAGCTGTCTTTCTAAACTAAACTAAACTAACCTAAACTAAAGGAAGCTTTTTCTGATCAACATTACCTTTGGGATATTCACACTAAGCATTGAACCCTAAAGATGGGATTATCGGTAATTATCCGTTTCCAGCTCTGACCCTTGTTAACGCTGTTGTATCTAATTAGTTGCTTGTGCTTACGATCGCCCAGGGACTCTGCTACGCCAATTAAGAGAAACAAGGACACAGAGTGCTGGTGTAACTCAGCGGGTCCTAGAGTCGTAGAGTCACACAGCACGGAAACAGGCCCTTCGGCCCATCTTGCTCGTGCCGAACAATCTGCCCCAGAGTGAGATTTAGTTTAGTTTAGTTTAGTTTAGAGATACAGCGCAGAAACAGGCCCTTTAGGCCCACCGGGTCCGCGCCGACCAGCGATCCCCGCACACTAACACTATCCTACACACACTAGGGGCAATTTTCACATTTACACCAAGACGATTAACCTACAAACCTGCACGTCTTTGGAGTGCGGGAGGAAACCGGAGATCTCGGAGAAAACCCACGCAGGACACGGGGAGAACATACAAACTCCGTACAGACGGCGCCCGTGGTCGGGATGGAACCCAGGTCTCCGGCGCTGCATTTGCTGTAAGGCGGCAACTCTACCGCTGTGCCACCGTGACCGCCCTAGAGATCTAGTGAGATCTGGTGGGTGGTGTTCTGTAAAATTGGATTCCCTACAAGGTGCTCCTACTCTGAAGAAGTTCTCCTCCTGTCTCCAACGAGAGTCCTGCAACATTCTCTTCGGCCCACCGAATCCTCGCCGACCAGCGATCCCCGCACACTAACACTATCCTACACACACACTAGGGACAATTTACGTTTATCCGAATCCAATTAACCTACAAACCTGTACGCCTTTGGTGTGTGGGAGGAAACCGGAGCACTTGGAGAACTTAGACAATAGATAATAGACAATAGGTGCAGGAGGAGGCCATTCGGCCCTTCGAGCCAGCACCGCCATTCAATGTGATCATGGCTGATCATTCTCAATCAGTACCCCGTTCCTGCCTTCTCCCCATACCCCCTGACTCCGCTATCCTTAAGAGCTCTATCCAGCTCTCTCTTGAATGCATTCAGAGACTTGGCCTCCACTGCCTTCTGAGGCAATGAATTCCACAGATTTACAACTCTCTGACTGAAAAAGTTCTTCCTCATCTCAGTTCTAAATGGCCTCTACCCCTTATTCCTAAACTGTGGCCCCTTGTTCTGGACTCCCCCAACATTGGGAACATCCCCCAACATTGGGATACACGATAAAGGACTAACGTTCAGTGCCCGGGATGATTGCTGCTCAGTGTGGACTCGTTGGGCCGAAGGGCCTGTTTACCAGCTGTCTTTCTAAACTAAACTAAACTAACCTAAACTAAAGGAAGCTTTTTCTGATCAACATTACCTTTGGGATATTCACACTAAGCATTGAACCCTGAAGATGGGATTATCGGTAATTATCCGCTTCCAGCTCTGACCCTTGTTAACGCTGTTGTATCTAATTAGTTGCTTGTGCTTACGATCGCCCAGGGACTCTGCTACGCCAATTAAGAGAAACAAGGACACAGAGTGCTGGTATAACTCAGCGGGTCCTAGAGTCGTAGAGTCACACAGCACGGAAACAGGCCCTTCGGCCCATCTTGCTCGTGCCGAACAATCTGCCCCAGAGTGAGATTTAGTTTAGTTTAGTTTAGTTTAGAGATACAGCGCAGAAACAGGCCCTTTAGGCCCACCGGGTCCGCGCCGACCAGCGATCCCCGCACACTAACACTATCCTACACACACTAGGGGCAATTTTCACATTTACACCAAGACGATTAACCTACAAACCTGCACGTCTTTGGAGTGCGGGAGGAAACCGGAGATCTCGGAGAAAACCCACGCAGGACACGGGGAGAACATACAAACTCCGTACAGACGGCGCCCGTGGTCGGGATGGAACCCGGGTCTCCGGCGCTGCATTTGCTGTAAGGCGGCAACTCTACCGCTGTGCCACCGTGACCGCCCTAGAGATCTAGTGAGATCTGGTGGGTGGTGTTCTGTAAAATTGGATTCCCTACAAGGTGCTCCTACTCTGAAGAAGTTCTCCTCCTGTCTCCAACGAGAGTCCTGCAACATTCTCTTCGGCCCACCGAATCCTCGCCGACCAGCGATCCCCGCACACTAACACTATCCTACACACACACTAGGGACAATTTACGTTTATCCGAATCCAATTAACCTACAAACCTGTACGCCTTTGGTGTGTGGGAGGAAACCGGAGCACTTGGAGAACTTAGACAATAGATAATAGACAATAGGTGCAGGAGGAGGCCATTCGGCCCTTCGAGCCAGCACCGCCATTCAATGTGATCATGGCTGATCATTCTCAATCAGTACCCCGTTCCTGCCTTCTCCCCATACCCCCTGACTCCGCTATCCTTAAGAGCTCTATCCAGCTCTCTCTTGAATGCATTCAGAGACTTGGCCTCCACTGCCTTCTGAGGCAATGAATTCCACAGATTTACAACTCTCTGACTGAAAAAGTTCTTCCTCATCTCAGTTCTAAATGGCCTACCCCTTATTCCTAAACTGTGGCCCCTTGTTCTGGACTCCCCCAACATTGGGAACATCCCCAACATTGGGATACACGATAAAGGACTAACGTTCAGTGCCCGGGATGATTGCTGCTCAATGTGGACTCGTTGGGCCGAAGGGCCTGTTTACCAGCTGTCTTTCTAAACTAAACTAAACTAACCTAAACTAAAGGAAGCTTTTTCTGATCAACATTACCTGTGGGATATTCACACTAAGCATTGAACCCTGAAGATGGGATTATCGGTAATTATCCGCTTCCAGCTCTGACCCTTGTTAACGCTGTTGTATCTAATTAGTTGCTCGTGCTTACGATCGCCCAGGGACTCTGCTACGCCAATTAAGAGAAACAAGGACACAGAGTGCTGGTGTAACTCAGCGGGTCCTAGAGTCGTAGAGTCACACAGCACGGAAACAGGCCCTTCGGCCCATCTTGCTCGTGCCGAACAATCTGCCCCAGAGTGAGATTTAGTTTAGTTTAGTTTAGTTTAGTTTAGAGATACAGCACGGAAACAGGCCCTTTCGGCCCACCGGGTCCGCGCCGACCAGCGATCCCCGCACACTAACACTATCCCACACACACTAGGGGCAATTGTCACATTTACACCAAGCCGATTAACCTACAAACCTGCACGTCTTTGGAGTGCGGGAGGAAACCCACGCAGGTTACGGGGAGAACGTACAAACTCCATACAGACGGCGCCCGTGGTCGGGATGGAACCCGGGTCTCCGGCGCTGCATTCGCTGTAAGGCGGCAACTCTACCGCTGTGCCACCGTGACGCCCTAGAGATCTAGTGAGATCTGGGTGGGTGGTGTTCTGTAAAATTGGATTACCTACAAGGTGCTCCTACTTTGAAGAAGTTCTCCTCCTGTCTCCAACGAGAGTCCTGCAACATTCTCTCTCGCTGCTCCCCCTCTGCGATGGCATCTCGTTCATTCATTTCATAAGATCAGAAGTGATAGGAGCAGAATTAGGCCATTCGGCCCATCGAGTCTACTCCGCCATTGAATCGTGGCTGATCTATCTCTCCCTCCTAACACCATTCTCCTGCCTTCTCCCCATAAACCCCTGACACCCGCACTGATCAAGAATCTATCTATCTCTGCCTTAAAAATATCCACTGACTTGTGGCCTCCACAGCCGTCTGTGGCAAAGAATCCCACAGATTCACCACCCTCTGACTAAAGAACGTACAAACTCCGTACAGACAGCGCCCGTGGTCAGGATCGAACCAGGGGTCTCTGGCGCTGTGAGACAGCAACTCTACTACTGCATCTTCTGACTGCTGCCATTGGGAGGGAGGTACAGAAGCCTGATGTCCCGTACCACCGGGTTCAGGTACAGCTGTTTTCCCCTCATCCTGTATCTGTACACTGTGGACGGCTCGATTGTAACCATGTATTGTCTTTCCGCTGACTGGTTAGCGCGCAACAAATGCTCTTCACTGTACCTCGGTACACGTGACAATAAACTGAACCCCTCTCTCTGACAAGAGTTCTGCAGCTTTCTCTCTCGCTGCTCCCCCTCTGCGATTCCTCCCGCTCGCCACCACTGCACGCTCCGTCATCTCCGTCCCCTTTGATCTCTCGTTTTCACACCTTACCCTTCCATATCAATGCGTCTCACTCTCCCCTGACCCTCAGTCTGAAGATGGGTCTCGACCCGAAACGTCACCCATTCCTTCTCCTCCAGGGATGCTGCCTGACCCGCTGAGTTACTCCAGCACTCTGTGAAACGTCACCTATCCATGTTCTCCACAGATGCTGCCTGACCCGCTGAGTTACTCCAGCACTCTGTGAAACGTCACCTATCCATGTTCTCCACAGATGCTGCCTGACCCGCTGAGTTACTCCAGCATTCTGTGTCTATGTTCCATTTAAATCCCGGTCACCCCCTCTTCTCCCCTCTCCCATCGGGGCAAGAGGACAGAAGTGTGAAAACGCACACCTCCAGATACAGGGACAGTTTCACCCCGGCTGTTATCAGGCAACTGAACCATCCTACCACAACCAGAGAGCAGTGCTGAACTACTATCTACCTCATTGGAGACCCTCAGACTATCTTTAATTGGACCTATTGGACTTTACCTTGCACTAAACATTATTCCCTTTATCCTGTATCTGTACAATGTTGATGGCTTGATTGTGACCATGTATCTGGGCTTGTATTCACTGCAGTTTAGAAGGATGAGAGGGGATCTTATAGAGACGTATAAAATTATTAAAGGACTGGACAAGCTAGATGCAGGAAAAATGTTCCCAATGTTGGGGCAGTCCAGAACCAGGGGCCACACAGTCTAAGAATAAAGGGGAGGCCATTTAAAACTGAGGTGAGAAGAAACGTTTTCACCCAGAGAGTTGTGAATTCGTGGAATTGTCTGCCACAGAGGGCAGTGGAGGCCAATTCACTGGATGAATTTAAAAGAGAGTTAGATAGAGCTCTAGGGGCTAGTGGAATCAAGGGATATGGGGAGAAGGCAGGCACGGGTTACTGATTGTGGACGATCAGCCATGATCACGATGAACGGCGGTGCTGGCTCGAAGGGCCGAATGGCCTCCAACTATTTTCTATGGTTCTATGGTCTTTTCTGCTGACTGGATAACACGCAAAGAAAAAAGGTTTTCACTGTACCTCGGTACACATGACAATAATAATCTAAACTACACTACACTACACTACACCACACTACACTACACTACACTACACTACACTACACTACACTACACTACACTACACTACACTAGTCTACACCACACTACACTAGTCTACACTACACTACACTACACTACACTACATTAAACATAACTAACGTGACAAGCCATGTTCCAATTCTGCCAGCCTTTCTTGCAGTTGTTACAGGGTGCACCATTTCCCAGCTTCGTGTCAACCATAATCTTTTGCAATTTTAAGCTATTCTAGAATGATGTTGCACAATTTCCAATCCCATCTGCTGTTCATTCAATGATGATTCAAGCACGTCATTCTTTGCTGACGTGTAAATGGACGTGTGAGTGGCCTCATCTGTGAGGAGAGGTGGGACAGACTTGAGGAGTATTTTCTCTTAGACTGGCAGTGGTCTAACCTAGTCTTTCACTCCTTCCTCCAGGTCTCGTAGCAGAAACAATATTCATCCTACTGGGGTTGATAAAGCTGGGTGGTGTTGTTCCCCCAATTCAAGCAGACTCGATGGGCCGAATGGCCTAATTCTCCTCCTATCACTTATGAACCTGTGATGCCTTACTCTCCTCGTAAGGTCATGATTGATAGGAGCAGAATTAGGCCATTCGGCCCATCGAGTCTACTCCGGCATTCAATCGTGGCTGATCTATCTCTCCCTCCTAACCCCATTCTCCTGCCTTCTCCCCGTAACCCCTGACACCCGCACTGATCAAGAATCTATCTGTCTCTGCCTCAAAAATATCCACTGACTTGTGGCCTCCACAGCCGTCTGTGGCAAAGAATTCCACAGATTCACCACCCTCTGACTAAAGAAATTCCTCCTCATCTCCTTGATAGATCGGCCATGATTGAATGGCGGAGTAGGCTTGTATACACTGGAATTTAGAAGGATGAGAGGGGATCATATCGAAACGTATAAGATTATTAAGGGGTTGGACACGTTAGAGGCAGGAAACATGTTCCCAATGTTGGGGGAGTCCAGAACCAGGGGCCACAGTTTAAGAATAAGGGGTAGGCCGTTTAGAATTGAGATGAGGAAAAACTTTTTCAGTCAGAGAGTTGTAAATTCTCAGAAGACAGTGGAGGCCAATTCCTCACAGCGCCACAGCTCAGTGCCAGCTGGAGAAAGACCATTCTCTCAAGCAAACTAGGGAGGTGAACGAGAATCTTGCGCGAAATCTATGAAATCTAATGTTCTGATCAAAAGTGCCATTTCCTTATTTCGGAGCATTGCGTAAGAAGAACACGAAACGTTTCTTCACGAAGAAGAAGAAGGAAGGCGGAGCTGCAGGACGGAAGAGACGAAGGTTGGAAGCGGAGAAAAGCAAGAGGTCGAGGAGGTCCCTCATGCCCTGTTTTGGAAAGCCCGGAACAAGTAGTTCGACACGGCCTGCACTGCTAGGTAGGTTCATGAGGCCTAGGTTCACGAGGCCTAGCTTCACGAGGCCTAGGTTCTTGAGGCGTAGGTTCACGAGGCGTAGGTTCACGAGGCGTAGGTTCGCGAGTCGTAGGTTCGCGAGTCGTAGGTTCGCGAGTCGTAGGGTCACAAGGCCTAGGTTCATGAGGCCAAGGTTCACGAGGCCTAGGTTCACCAGGTTAATTGAGTGCAGCGTAGGTTCACTCAACCCCAAATGGCGGGACTGTCGTACGTTGAAAGACTGGAGCGACTGGGCTTGTATACGCTGGAATTAAGAAGGATGAGAGGGGATCTTATTGAAACGTATAAGATTATTAAGGGATTGGACATGCTAGAGGCAGGAAACATGTTCCCGATGTTGGGGGAGTCCAGAACCAGGGGCCACACAGTCTAAGAATAAAGGGGAGGCCATTTAAAACTGAGGTGAGAAGAAACGTTTTCACCCAGGGAGTTGTGAATTTGTGGAATTTTCTGCCACAGAGGGCAGTGGAGGCCAATTCACTGGATGAATTTAAGAGAGAGTTAGATAGAGCTCTAGGGGCTAGTGGAATCAAGGGATATGGGGAGAAGGCAGGCACGGGTTACTGATTGTGGATGATCAGCCATGATCACAATGAATGGCGGTGCTGGCTCGAAGGGCCGAGTGGCCTCCTCCTGCACCTATTTTCTATGTTTCTATGTTTCTATAAGTTAAAACTAATGCTTTGGTACTTGAGAGCCTCCATGGGTCAGGGCAGACTCTGTGATATCCCTCTTCTGAGTGTGGGAAGAGAAGGCACTGAAGAAAATGACTTTGACCACATCGTAGACCAATCTACACCAGTGGAAGCAAGGTGGACACGGTTATGATTTCCATGTAGTGCCATAACTTAGAAACATAGAAACATAGAAACATAGAAAATAGGTGCAGGAGTAGGCCATTCGGCCATTCGGCCCTTCGAGCCTGCACCGCCATTCAATATGATCATGGCTGATCATCCAACTCAGTATCCCGTACCTGCCTTCTCTCCATACCCCCTGATCCCTTTAGCCACAAGGGCCACATCTAACTCCCTCTTAAATATAGCCAATGAACTGGCCTCAACTACCTTCTGTGGCAGAGAATTCCACAGACTCACCACTCTCTGTGTGAAAAAATGTTTTCTCATCTTGGTCCTAAAAGATTTCCCCCTTATCCTTAAGCTGTGACCCCTGGTTCTGGACTCCCCCAACATCGGGAACAATCTTCCCGCATCTAGCCTCTCCAACCCCTTAAGAATTTTATATGTTTCTATAAGATCCCCCCTCAGTCTTCTAAATTCCAGCGAGTACAAGCCTAGTCTATCCAGTCTTTCTTCATATGAAAGTCCCGCCATCCCAGGGATCAATCTGGTGAACCTTCTCTGTACTCCCTCTAAGGCAAGAACGTCTTTCCTCAGGTTAGGAGACCAAAACTGCACACAATACACCAGGTGCGGTCTCACCAAGGCCCTGTACAACTGCAGTAGAACCTCCCTGCTCCTAAACTCAAATCCTCTTGCTATGAATGCTAACATACCATTCAACTTGTTAATTAAAAGATTTCAACGAGCTTGACTTGTGTTTTTGAGCTGATATTATGGTAAAGTTATCCAAGTTATCAGCAGACTGTACCTGCTGAGGAGAGTCAGGTCCTTTGGAGTGCAGGGGCCACTCCTAAGGACCTTCTACAAGCACAGTGGTTTTATCGGCCATTTTCTACGGAATGGTCTGCTGGAGCAGCAGCGTCTCAGCGGCTGGAGGGGAAGAGACTCGACAAGCTGGGTCAGGAAGGCCGGCTCTGTCCTGTGTTGCCCCCTCGACTCAGTGCAGGCGGTGGGAGAGAGGAGGATGATGGCAAAGTTAACATCGCCGCATTGCCTATTGCCTATTGCCTATTGTCTATTGTCTGTTGTCTATTGTCTATTGTCTGTTGCCTATTGTCTGTTGTTTATTGTTTATTGTCTATTGTCTATTGTCTATTGTCTGTTGTCTATTGTCTGTTGTCTATTGTCTATTGCCTATTGTCTATTGCCTATTGTCTATTGCCTATTGTCTATTGTCTATTGTCTATTGTCTATTGTCTGTTGTCTGTTGTCTATTGTCTGTTGTCTATTGTCTATTGCCTATTGTCTATTGCCTATTGTCTATTGTCTATTGTCTATTGTCTGTTGTCTATTGTCTATTGTCTGTTGCCTGTTGTCTGTTGTTTATTGTTTATTGTCTATTGTCTATTGTCTATTGTCTGTTGTCTGTTGTCTATTGTCTGTTGTCTATTGTCTATTGCCTATTGCCTATTGTCTATTGTCTATTGTCTGTTGTCTGTTGTCTGTTGTCTATTGTCTATTGCCTATTGCCTATTGTCTATTGCCTATTGTCTATTGCCTATTGTCTGTTGTCTATTGTCTATTGTCTATTGCCTATTGTCTGTTGTCTATTGTCTGTATTAAAAGACGGGTGTCAGATGGTTTGGACAGGGGAGCAGTTTCAGTGTTTGCATCAGGGCTATTCTCCGTTGAATAGCCCCAGCTTCAATGTGGTCGTCCCTACAGCAACGTTCAGCTCCAACCTCAGTCAGTTCTAGCCTCCCCAAGGTGTCGTTAGTGAGTGGCTGCCGGCTTCAGGCTCCTTGGGTAGATCGGTACAGAGTGCCGTCGTTTATACTCCAGTCAGTGTAAGCGGTCAGGGGAGAAGCACTTCTCCTTATCTCTGACCAACACCCAATTAA
>NC_135959.1:2830108-2845108 GCF_053455715.1 Rhinoraja longicauda
GATCGAGACCCCAACTCCATTGCTGGCAGCTTCAGCCTGTTACTGAAACCGTTTCTCAATTTCCCAAGCGTTAATGCCACAATTATGATGATTTCGCTGTTTTTCTAATGTCATAATTTAGCTGTTAATGTCACTATTTATTCATTTCAATATTCAATCTCTCAGTCTTTATTAATTTCACTATTTGATATCAGTGTTTACTAATTTGACTTTAATATCTGTATGTGTTATTTCCATAATTTATTATTTTCCCTGTTTTGTTAATTTCATATTTTGTTCATGTTGCTATTAATTTCACTGTTTGATAATTTCAGTATTTATAAATACCACGATTTGATAAGTCAATATTTGATAATATCAACATTTATCATTTTCACTGATAATATCAGTATTAATTTCACTATTTATTAATTTCACTTTGATAATCAAATGTTTTGTGAATTTCATAATGTCACAATTTGATAATACAGTATTTATTCATTACCTTTTGATAATATCAACATTTATTAATGTTGTAGCGCGTCGATCAAGGCCCGAAATAAAGGCAAGGAGCCAGGTATTTCGGGAACGTTATATTTTATTGTACCTCGGTTATCAGACGGGTCGAGTCTGCCGGAATGGCTTGGTGCCCAAACCTTGTCCTTATATACCTGGTCCCGGACCGCCTCCCTGGACTGGTCCATTCCCGTGCCGAGGGGTCGGTAGTAGTATGGCCCAACCCTTGGGAGCCGCCACAGTACCCCCCCACCAGAACCGGAGGCACGAAACGCACTGGTGGTCGCACAACCCGACCGGACCGCGTACGGTAATCGGTCGACAGAGGGGCCGGCGGAGGCACAGTTGGAGGGACAGGTGGTGGGACCCGCAAAGGGGGGCGACCTCGTGGCCGAGGCTGGGCAACCCGCACCGGTTGGTCGATGTCTAAGTGGGCCGGCTTCAGGCGGTCAATTGACACGGCCTCCGGCCGGCCCCCCATGTCCAAGACAAAGGTTGTCTGTCCGTGCTCCAGCACCCGGTACGGGCCTTCATACGGCCTCTGGAGTGGCGCCTGGTGGGCGTCACGGCGCAGGAACACAAAGGCGCAGTCCCGGAGGGCCGATGGCACGTAAGGGCGGAATGTCCCGTGGCGGGATGTCGGCACGGGTGCGAGCTTCCCAACTCGCTCTCGGAGGCTCTGTAGGGTGGATGAGGGCGGTTCCCCTCGCCCCGGCAACGAGGGCACGAACTCCCCGGGCACCGTGAGCGGGGACCCGTAGACGAGCTCCGCTGAGGATGAAGCCAGGTCTTCCTTGGGGGCAGTCCGGATGGCCAGCAAGACCCATGGTAGCTCGTCCATCCAGTCGGGGCCGGAGAGTCGCTTGTGGTCCGTGTAAGCGGTGAACGGGCGCCCCTCCAGAAAATAGCGGAAGTGCCGAACGGCCAGGTACAGGGCGAGGAGCTCGCGGTCGAAGGCGCTGTACTTCCTCTGGGCGTTGTCAAGGTGCCGGCTGAAGAAGGCCAGGGGGCGCCAAACCCCCGTCCGTGAGTTGCTCCAGTACGGCACCAACCGCCAACTCTGAGGCGTCCACCGTAAGGGCTGTCGGGGCATCCTCCCGTGGGTGAACAAGCAGCACAGCCCGAGCCAGGGCCTCCTTCACGCCGGTCAAAGGCTGTTACCACCTCGTCGGTCCACACGACGTTCTTACGCTTGCCCGCCAGCAGCTCGTATAGCGGCCGCATGATGTGGGCCGCGGATGGCAGGAACCGGTGATAAAAGGCCACCATGTCGACGAACTCCTGCAGGCCACGCACCGAGGACGGACGGGGAAACCGGCGGATGGCGTCTACTTTGTCCGGCAGGGGAACCGCTCCTTGCGAGGACACACGGTGGCCGAGAAAGTCGATTGTGGCCACGCCAAAGCGGCACTTGGCGAGGTTTATAGCCAACCCGTGCTCGCTGAGCCGCTGGAAAAGCTGCCGGAGGTGGGCACAGTGCTCCTGCCGCGAGCGGCTGGCTACCAACATGTCGTCAAGGTAGACAAATAGGAAATCCAGCCCGCGACACACGCCGTTCATTAACCGCTGAAATGACTGCGCGGCATTCTTGAGGCCGAACGGCATCCGTACGAACTCGTAGAGTCCGAACGGCATGATGATTGCCGTCTTGGGTACATCCTCCGGGTGGACCGGGATCTGGTTGTAACATCGCACCAGATCCACCTTTGAAAATATCGTGGCCCCAGCCAAATGGGCGTTGAAGTCCTGGATGTGGGGCACAGGGTCCTCGGCGGTAGCGACGTTCAGCCGCCGATAATCCCTGCAAGGTCTCCAGCCCCCGTTTGCCTTGGGGACCATGTGGAGTGGAGATGCCCATGGGCTGTTGGAAGGGCGGACGATCCCCAAGGACTCCATCGTGCGGAACTCCTGTCGTGCCAGGAGTAGCTTCTCAGGCGGGAGTCGGCGTGCTCGTGCGTGGAGGGGTGGGCCGGTAGTTGTGATATAATGGTACACCCCATGCTTGGGGGTCGACGACCGGAATTGCGGGGCCATAATATCGGGAAACTCCGCCAGAACCCGAGCGAAATGGGAGTCCACGGACGACAGCGGGCGTATAATGGGCTCATTCAGCCGCAGCGCAATGGGCTCCATCGTGGCGGAGTGGACCAAGCGCTGCTGCCTGACGTCCACGAGGAGAGAATGAGCCCACAGAAAGTCAGCCCCGAGCAGCGGCTGGGAGACGTCGGCGATCGTAAACAGCCACGTAAAATGACTGGCGCCGAAAACGATGTGGACCGTGCGGATGCCATAAGTCTGAATAATACTCCCATTTGCCGCGGTGAGGATGGGCCCCCGCTTCCCAGAACGAATGTCCAGCGGCGAAGGGGGCAGGACGCTCAGCTCCGCCCCGGTATCCACGAGGAAACGGCCCCCGGAGCGCCGATCCCAGGCGAAGAGGCGGTGAATCTGGCCGGCCACCGCGGGGACTATTGGCAGCCGGCCCCGGCGTTTTCCGGAAACGTGCACGGCTGGCGGCATTGTCGGGCTGCCGCACCCCAGCGCTGGTGGTAATAACACCAGTACCTCCTGCTGGTGCTGGCTGGAGCCTGCTGGTGTGGGACTGCAGGTGCACGACCCGCAATGGCCACCGGGGGGCCGATCTCGCAGGCCTCCGGGACGTAGCTGTCACTCCTTCCACAGCTCCCCCGCCCGACCGGAGAAAATCGGGCGCTTGTCGAGTGACGTTTAGCGCGCTGACGTCATCACGGCGCACCGCCCACAGCGCGTCCGCGCGCCTGCCGAGGGCCCGGGTGTCTTCAAAGGAGGCGTCTGTGAGCTGCAGGCGAATGTCGGCCGGCAGCAGGTGCAGGTACGTATATTCAAACATCAGGCACGGTCTGTGCCCGTCGAGCAGCGCGACCATCTCCTTCAGGAGGCTAGATGGGCGCCGGTCACCGAGGCCTGGCATGTGGAGGAGTCTTTCGGCCCGCTCCATTCGGGTTAGCCCGTAGGTTTGGAGCAGCAGCTTTGTATTTATCGTGGGCCGGTGGGTCCTGGAGGAACTCCGTTACCTCTTCGGCCGTGTCCTGGTCAAGGGCTCCCACCAGGTGGAAAAACCGGGTGTTATCCACTGTGATGCCCTGCAGCTGGAACTGGGCCTCCGCTTGGTAAAACCAAACGCGAGCCCGGGTGGTCCAGAAGGTCGGGAGCTTGATTCCTACCGCGTGGACAGCTGGAGCCTGGTCGGCCTGCGAGCCGGACGGGCGGTCGGATTTTGCTCTTGTGCCCATCCTAATGAATGGACCGTCGGGGTCACCAATGTGGCGCGTCGATAAAGGCCCGAAATAAAGGCAAGGAGCCAGGTATTTCGGGAACGTTATATTTTATTGTTCCTCGGTTATCAGACGGGTCGAGTCTGCCGGAATGGCTTGGTGCCCAAACCTTGTCCTTATATACCTGGTCCCGGACCGCCTCCCTGGACTGGTCCATTCCCGTGCCGAGGGGTCGGTAGAAGTATGGCCCGACCCTTGGGAGCCGCCACAATGTCACTATTTGATATAATTTTAATTGGTGATATCAGTATTTATTAATTTTATTACATATTAATTTTACTATTTAATAATACAGTATTTATTTATTTCACTTGTTGATATAATTTTAATTGGCAATATCAATATTTATTAATGTTATTACATATTAATGTTACTATTTAATTCAGTATTTATTAATTTCACTATATGATATAATTTTAATTGGCAATATTAATATTTGTTTATTTTATTACATATTAATTGTACTATTTAATTCAGTATTTATTAATTTCACTATTTGAAATAATTTTAATTGGTAATATTAATATTTATTAATTATATTACATATTGATTGTACCATTATAGTATTTATTAATTTCACTATTTGAAATAATTTTAATTGGTAATATTAATATTTATTAATTATATTACATATTGATTGTACCATTATAGTATTTATTAATTTCACTATTTGAAATAATTTTAATTGGTAATATTAATATTTATTAATTATATTACATATTGATTGTACCATTACAGTATTTATTAATTTCACTATATGATATAATTTTAATTGGTAATATTAATATTTATTTATTTTATTACATATTAATTTTGCTATTTAATACAGTATTTATTAATTTCACTATTTGATATAATTATAATTGGTAACATCAGTATTTATTAATTTTACTACATGTTAATTTTACTATTTAATAATACAGTAATTATTAAGTCAAGTCAAATTTCAAGTCAAATTTATTTGTCACATACACATACTCGATGTGCAGTGAAATGAAAGTGGCAATGCCTGCGGATTGTGCACAAATACTACATATTACATTTACTCTTTAATAATATCAGTATTTATTAATTTCACTGTTTGGTATAATTTTACTATTTTGATCATTTCATTATTTGTCAGTCACAAATTGATCGTTTCACTTTTTGTTCGTGTTACTAATTGTTAATGTCACTTAGTTAAATTTATAAGTTTGTTCATTTAGCTATTTCTTCACGACGGTATTCACTAATATAGAAGTTGGGAGGTCATGTTGCAGTTGTACAAGACGTTGATGAGACCGCTTTTAGAATATTGTGTTCAGTTCTGGGCACCGTGTTACAGGAAAGATATTGAGGGGAGATCTTATAGAGGTGTACAAAATCATGAGAGGAATAGATTGGGTAGACGCACATTGTCTCTTGCCCAGAATAGGGGAATCGAGGACCAGAGGACATAGGTTCAAGGTGAAGGGGAAAATAATTAACAGGAATCCGAGGGGTAACTTTTTCACACAGAGGGTGGTGGGTGTATGGAACAAGCTGCCAGAGGAGGTAGTTGAGGCTGGGACTATCATAAACGTTTAATAAACAGTTGGACAGGTACATGGACAGGACAGGTTTGGAGGGTTATGGACCAAGCGCAGACAAGTGGGACTAGGGTAGCTGGGACATTGTTGGCCGGTGTGGGCGAGTTGGGCTGAAGGGCCCATTTCCACACTGTATCACTCTGTGACTCCATGACTCTAATTTCACTATATCTGACCAAATCACTAATGCTGTATTATTTTTGCCAGTTGGGTTCGACCATTGAAGCAGGAGGATTCTGACCTGGTTTATTGACGTTACCTCTACGAAGGTTACATTCTGGTAGGTCGCCCATGTTTCATATCATATCATATCATATCATATCATATCATATACATACAGCCGGAAACAGGCCTTTTCGGCCCTCCAAGTCCGTGCCGCCCAGTGATCCCCGTACATTAACACTATCCTATTTTTACATTTACCCAGCCAATTAACCTACATACCTGTACGTCTTTGGAGTGTGGGAGGAAACCGAAGATCTCGGAGTAAACCCACGCAGGTCACGGGGAGAACGTACAAACTCCTTACAGTGCAGCACCCGTAGTCAGGATCGAACCTGAGTCTCCGGCGCTGCATTCGCTGTAAAGCAGCAACTCTACCGCTGCGCTACCGTGCCGCCCTCGTCCTCTCTCCTGATCAATCTCGGTTCTCCTTAATAAACCCCCCTCCCCACCCCAATGCCCAGCCGCTTTTGTCCACCCAACTCCCACGCACTTACTCCCACACACGGAATCCTTCCGAGATCCAGTTCCACCCGCCCACCATCTCCCTACAAACCTGGTTTCTCCCCACTGTTTAAAAAAAATTATTATTATCAAACAATATATTCAATTACTTAAAATCGATATTTACAATACAATAAAACGTACACACTACACTACACTACACTACACACTACACCACACTACACTACACTACACTACACTACACTACACTACACTACACTACACTACACACTACACTACACACTACACTACACTAAACACTACACACTACACTACACACTACACTACACTACACTACACTACACTACACACTACACTACACTACACTACACTACACACTACACTACACACTACACACTACACTACACACTACACTACACTACACACTACACTACACACTACACACTACACACTACACTACACACTACACACTACACTACACACTACACTACACTACACTACACTACACACTACACACTACACTACACTACACACTACACACTACACTACACTACACTACACACTACACTACACACTACACTACACACTACACACTACACTACACACTACACTACACTACACTACACTACACACTACACACTACACTACACTACACTACACACTACACACTACATTACACTACACTACACACTACACACTACACTACAGTGGAATTCTGTGGAATTCTCTGCCTCAGAAGGCAGTGGAGGCCAGTTCTCTGAATGCATTCAAGAGAGAGCTAGATAGAGCTCTTAAGGATAGCGGAGTCAGGGGGTATGGGGAGAAGGCAGGAACGGGGTACTGATTGAGAATGATCAGCCATGATCACATTGAATGGCGGTGCTGGCTCGAAGGGCCGAATGGCCTACTCCTGTACCTATTGTCTATTGTCTATTGAAACAGGACCCACCACCAGAATACAAGATGAACAAATATAACTATTATACGACTATATTAGTCAAGTCAAGTCAATTTTATTTGTACAGCACATTTATAAACAACCCACGTTGACCAAAGTGCTGTACATCAGTTCAGGTACGAAGACCGAACATACAATGGCACACAAACATAACAGCACATACATAAACAGTTCACAGCGCTCCCCTCAGAGGGCCTCAAACGCTAGGGAGTAGGGTTGGGTAGGGTTTTGAACCTGGACTTAAAGGAGTGGATGGAGGGGGCAGTTCTGATGGGGAGAGGGATGCTGTTCCACAGTCTAGGAGCTGCAACCGCAAAAGCGCGGTCACCCCTGAGCTTAAGCCTAGACCGCGGGATAGCCAGCCAGCATCTGAAGTTCCTTCCTAAACGACATCTTCCCTGTGTTAATTCACGGAATGGCGGGACTGTCATATGTCGAAGGACTGGAGCGACTGGGCTTGTATACTCTGGAATTTAGAAGGATGAGAGGGGATCTTATTGAAACATATAAGATCATTGAGGGATTGGACACAGCTAGAGGCAGGAAACATGTTCCCAATGTTGGGGAAGTCCAGAACCAGGAGGCCACACAGTTTAAGAATAAGGGGTTCGGCCATTTAGAACGGAGATGAGGAATAACTTTTTCACTCAGAGAGTTGTGAAGATGTGGAATTCTCTGCCTCAGAGGGCAGTGGAGGCCAATTCTCTGAATGCATTCAAGAGAGAGCTGGATAGAGCTCTTAAGGATAGCGGAGTCAGGGGGTATGGGGAGAAGGCAGGAACGGGGTACTGATTGTGCATGATCAGCCATGATCACGGTGAATGGCGGTGCTGGCTCGAACGGCCGAATGGTCTACTCCTGCACCTATTGCCTGTTGTCTATTGCCTGTTGTCTATTGTCTATTGCCTGTTGTCTATTGTCTATTGTCTGTTGTCTATTGTCTATTGTCTGTTGTCTATTGCCTGTTGTCTATTGTCTATTGTCTGTTGTCTATTGTCTATTGTCTATTGTCTGTTGTCTATTGTCTATTGCCTGTTGTCTATTGTCTGTTGTCTGTTGTCTATTGTCTGTTGTCTATTGTCTGTTGTCTATTGTCTATTGCCTGTTGTCTGTTGTCTGTTGCCTGTTGTCTATTGCCTATTGTTTATTGCCTGTTGTCTGTTGTCTATTATCTATTGTCTATTGCCTATTGTCTATTGTCTATTGCCTGTTGTCTATTGTCTATTGCCTGTTGCCTGTTGCCTGTTGCCTGTTGTCTATTGTCTATTGTCTGTTGTCTATTGCCTGTTGCCTGTTGTCTGTTGCCTGTTGCCTGTTGCCTGTTGTCTATTGTCTATTGTCTATTGCCTATTGCCTGTTGCCCATTGTCTATTGTCTATTGTCTTTTGCCTGTGTCTATTGTCTATTGTCTGTTGTCTATTGTCTATTGCCTGTTGCCTGTTGCCTGTTGTCTGTTGCTTGGTGCCTGTTTTCTGTTGTCTATTGCCTGTTGTCTATTGTCTATTGCCTGTTGTCTATTGTCTATTGCCTGTTGCCTGTTGTCTGTTGCCTGTTGCCTGTTGTCTGTTGCCTGTTGCCTGTTGCCTGTTGCCTGTTGTCTGTTGCCTGTTGTCTATTGTCTATTATCTATTGCCTGTTGTCTGTTGTCAATTGTCTATTGCCTGTTGTCTATTGTCTAGTGTCTATTGCCTGTTGCCTGTTGCCTGTTGTCTGTTGTCTGTTGTCTATTGCCTGTTGCCTGTTGTCTGTTGTCTGTTGTCTGTTGTCTGTTGTCTGTTGTCTGTTGTCTATTGTCTATCGTCTGTTGCCTGTTGCCTCTTGTCTGTTGCCTGTTGTCTGTTGTCTGTTGCCTGTTGTCTGTTGTCTATTGTCTATTGTCTATTGTCTATTGTCTGTTGCCTGTTGTCTATTGTCTATTGTCTATTGTCTAATGTCTGTTGCCTTTTGCCTGTTGCCTGTTGCCTGTTGTCTGTTGCCTGTTGCCTGTTGTCTATTGTCTATTGTCTATTGTCTATGCCTGTTGCCTGTTGTCTGTTGCCTGTTGCCTGTTGTCTGTTGCCTGTTGCCTGTTGTCTGTTGCCTGTTGCCTGTTGTCTATTGTCTTGTGCCTGTTGTCTGTTGTCAATTGTCTATTGTCTGTTGCCTGTTGCCTGTTGCCTGTTGCCTGTTGTCTATTGTCTATTGTCTATTGCCTGTTGCCTGTTGCCTGTTGCCTGTTGCCTGTTGCCTGTTGCCTGTTGTCTGTTGCCTGTTGCCTGTTGTCTATTGTCTTGTGCCTGTTGTCTGTTGTCAATTGTCTATTGTCTGTTGCCTGTTGCCTGTTGCCTGTTGCCTGTTGTCTGTTGCCTACTGCCTGTTGCCTGTTGTCTACTGTCTCGTGCCTGTTGTCTGTTGTCAATTGTCTATTGTCTATTGTCTGTTGCCTATTGCCTGTTGCCTGTTGCCTGTTGCCTGTTGCCTGTTGCCTGTTGCCTGTTGTCTGTTGTCTGTTGCCTGTTGCCTGTTGCCTGTTGTCTGTTGCCTACTGCCTGTTGCCTGTTGCCTGTTGTCTGTTGCCTACTGCCTGTTGCCTGTTGTCTACTGTCTCGTGCCTGTTGTCTGTTGTCAATTGTCTATTGTCTGTTGCCTGTTGCCTGTTGTCTGTTGCCTGTTGTCTGTTGCCTATTGTCTGTTGTCTGTTGCCTGTTGCCTGTTGTCTGTTGTCTGTTGTCTGTTGTCTATTGTCTGTTGTCTGTTGCCTGTTGCCTGTTGTCTATTGCCTGTTGCCTATTGCCTGTTGTTTTTGCCAGGAACATGAACCGAAGCAACAGGAGCCACGCTGAGTTCATCCTGCAGGGGGTTCCCAATGGGGAAGGCCACCATCTGGTGATATTCATCACCTTCCTGTTGGTGTACGTGGTCATCCTGGCGGCCAACCTGACCATCGTGTACCTGGTCAAGACGGAGGCCAGGATGCACAGCCTGATGTACTACCTGCTGTGTGTCCTGTCCCTGATCGACGTGGTCCTCAGCAACGTGACCATCCCCAAGCTACTGGCCATGTACCTGACCGGGTCGATGGTCATCTCGCTGCGGGCGTGCGCGGCGCAGTTGTTCTTCGTCTACTGCGCCGCGCTGAGCGAGTCCACGCTGCTGGTGGCCATGGCCTACGACCGCTACGTGGCCATCTGCCACCCCTTCCGCTACCACCGTCTGACCCTCCCGCGGGTCCTGCTGGTCGCGGGGTCGGTGGTCCTCCTCCGGGCGTCCTGCTTCGCCGCCGTGTCCGCGCTGCTGACCGGCGCCACCTACTGCCGCTCCAACTACATCCAGAACTGCTACTGCAACTACGGCTCGCTCTCCAAGCTGGCGTGCAGCGGGACGATGACCAGCGACCTCATCACCTACCCCCTGTCATTCCTGATCACCCTGCCCGACAGCTCGCTCATCGGCCTGTCCTACTACAAGATCTTCCGGGCGGCGGTGAGCAGCGGCAAGGGCGAGGCACGGGCCAAGGCGCTCCACACCTGCACCACCCACATCTGCGTGCTCCTCCTCTTCTACACCAGCGCCCTCTTCGAGTTCGTCATGTACCTGGTGCCCGCCCTCTTCTCCGCTGAGCTGCACTTCGTGGTGGCCATCACCTTCGTCATCTTCCAGCCCATCTTCAACCCCATCATCTACGGCGTGCGGACCGCCGAGATCAGGGGCGCCTTCCTCAGGCTGGTGGGCCGCACGAGGCTCCTCGGCCGGCCCTGGGCCCAGAGGGTGGGCAACGAGGGGCCGCAGGGTGGCTGAAGGTGGACAGGACGTTTCCACAATACGAGTGGGGTGGGAGAGAGTCTCGTCTCACTGGTTGTTGGGGTCTGCAAGGATGGGGGGGGGGGGGGTTGGAAGTGACAGGAGCACAATTAGGCCGTTGGTTAGGGGTGGCCAACTACCTCACTCCCAAACAAGAGACACAAGGTGACGTCACCGCCCCGCGCCCCACGTGACCTCACCCAGCCAGCGGCCACGTGCTCCCGCTCCACCAATGCTTTGTTATTACCATCGCCCAGCTAACGGTGATATATTCTACATTTTCCTTGATCTCCATTCCCTTTGACCTGTTTTCACACCTTGCACTTCCTTCTCTCTGTACCCTGACATCAGTCTGAAGACGTCATCCATTCCTTCTCTCCAGAGACCAATAGGTTCCATCTACCCTAATCCCACCTACCTGCGTTTGGTCCATATCCCTCCAAACCGGTCCTATCCATGTACCTGTCCAACTGTTTCTTAAACGTTGGGATAGTCCCAGCCTCAACTACCTCCTCCGGCAGCTCGTTCCATACACCCACCACCTTCTGTTTGGAAACGTTACCCCTCGGATTCCTATTAAACCTTTTCCCCTTCACCTTGAACCTATGTCCTCTGGTCCTCGATTCCCCTACTCTGGGCAAGAGACTCTGTGCATCTACCCGATCTTTTTTCCTACACACTAAAAGCAACTTACATAAGCCAATTAACACACAAATTTGTACGTCTTTGGAGTGCGGGAGGAAACCGGAGCACCCGGAGAAAACCCGCACAGTTCACGGGGAGAACGTACAAACTCCGTACAGACAGCGCCCGTAGTCGGGATCGAACCCAGGTCTCCGGCGCTGTGAGACTCATGATTTTGTACACCTCTATAAGATGGTGTAACTCCAGTACTTTGTGTCTATCAAGAGTGTTTTATTGAAATATAAGACCATAGAACATAGGAGCAGAATTAGGCCATTCGGCCCATCAATTCTACTCTGCCATTCAATCGTGGCTGATCTATCTCTCCCTCCTAACCCCATTCTCCTGCCTCCTCCCCTGATGCCCGCACTAATCAAGAATCTATCTATCTCTGCCTTAAAAATATCCACTGACTTGTGGCCTCCACAGCCGTCTGTGGTAATGAATTCCACAGATTCACCACCCTCTGATTAAAGAAATTCCTCCTAATCTCCTTCCTAAAGCTGCATCCTTTTGTTCTGAAGCTGTGGCCTCTGGTCCTAGACTCTCCCATTACTAGGATCAACGGAATTTTTTAGAAACCAGGAAACTAGTCTGAAGAAGGGTCTCGACCCGAAATGTCACCCATTCCTTCTCTCCAGAGATGCTGCCTGACCTGCTGAGTTACTCTGGCAGTTTGTATCTTCCTTTAATGCTTCTGATAATATTATATATTTCTATCACTCCTGGACCCTTCAAAACCTCCAAACTACTTCCATGATGACCACAACTTTGGGCGGCAGGGTGGCGCGGCGGTAGAGTTGCCGCCTTACAGTGAATGCAGCGCCGGAGACCCGGGTTCCATCCCGACTACGGGCCCCGTCTGTATGGAGTTTGTACGTTCTCCCCGTGACCTGCATGGGTTTTCTCCGAGATCTCCGGTTTCCTCCCACACTCCAAAGACGTACAGGTTTGTAGGTTAATTGGCTTGGTGTAAATGTAAAAAATTGTCCCTAGTGTGTGTAGGATAGTGTTAGTGTGCGGGGATCGCTGGTTGGCGCGGACCCGGTGGGCCGAAGGGCCTGTTTCCGCGCTGTATCTCTAAACTAAACTAAACATTCAGTAGAAACCGTAGGTTAGGTGGCTATGATGATCGGTAGGTTAGGTGGCTATGATGATCGGTAGGTTAGGTGGCTATGATGATCGGTAGGTTAGGTGGCTATGATGATCGGTAGGTTAGGTGGCTATGATGATCGGTAGGTTAGGTGGCTATGATAATCGGTAGGTTAGGTGGCTATGATGATCGGTAGGTTAGGTGGCTATGATGTTGGGTAGGTTAGGCTAGGCTACGATGTTCTGTAAGTCAGGTGGCTATGATGATCGGTAGGTTAGGTGGCTATGATGATCGGTAGGTTAGATGGCTATGATGATCGGTAGGTTAGGTGGCTATGATGATCGGTAGGTTAGGTGGCTATGATGATCGGTAGGTTAGGTGGCTATGATGATCGGTAGGTTAGGTGGCTATGATGTTGGGTAGGTTAGGTGGCTATGATGATCGGTAGGTTAGGTGGCTATGATGATCGGTAGGTTAGGTGGCTATGATGATCGGTAGGTTAGGTGGCTATGATGATCGGTAGGTTAGGTGGCTATGATGTTGGGTAGGTTAGGCTAGGCTACGATGTTCTGTAAGTCAGGTGGCTATGATGATCGGTAGGTTAGGTGGCTATGATGATCGGTAGGTTAGGTGGCTATGATGATCGGTCGGTTAGGTGGTTATGATGATCGGTAGGTTAGGTGGCTATGATGATCGGTAGGTTAGGTGGCTATGATGATCGGTAGGTTAGGTGGCTATGATGTTGGGTAGGTTAGGCTAGGCTACGATGTTCTGTAAGTCAGGTGGCTATGATGATCGGTAGGTCAGGTGGCTATGATGATCGGTAGGTTAGGTGGCTATGATGATCGGTAGGTTAGGTGGCTACGATGTTCTGTAGGTCAGGTGGCTATGATGTTGGGTAGGTTAGGCTAGGCTACGATGTTCTGTAAGTCAGGTGGCTATGATGATCGGTAGGTCAGGTGGCTATGATGATTGGTAGGTTAGGTGGCTATGATGATCGGTAGGTTAGGTGGCTACGATGTTCTGTAGGTCAGGTGGCTATGATGATTGGTAGGTTAGGTGGCTATGATGATCGGTAGGTTAGGTGGCTATGATGTTGGGTAGGTTAGGCTAGGCTATGATGTTCTGTAAGTCAGGTGGCTATGATGATCGGTAGGTTAGGTGGCTATGATGATCGGTAGGTCAGGTGGCTATGATGATCGGTAGGTTAGGTGGCTACGATGTTCTGTAGGTCAGGTGGCTATGATGTTGGGTAGGATAGGTCTATTAAATGTATTTTATCGAAACGTAACTCCATCGTAAGTCGAGAGGCATCTTGGACTTCTACGCGTACTTCTATGGTGGTTTAAACCGAAGATGGACACAAAGAGCCGAAGTAACTCAACGGGACAGGCAGCATCTCTGGAGAGAAAGATCGTCCCGTCAACGGAAGGTTCGAGGCCCCCGACCGCTGGAGGACAAAGAAGGGGAGAGATTGAACTTTTTTTCACCTTCCATCACAATATAGTCAATAGTCGTTTATTTGTTACATACACATAAATGTGTAGTAAAATGAAACATTACCCACAGTTGAACAATAAGACCAATAAGATTAATCAATAAAAATGCAATAACACATACAATCACAACTAACACCAAACAAAAAGAAACATCCATCACAGTGAGTCTCCTCCAGTCCCTCCTCACTGTGATGGAAGGCCACAATGTCTTTTTCTCTTCCCTGCCGTCTTGTCCCGCGGTCAGGCTGTTGGAGTTGCCACGTCGGGGCGGTCGGGGCTCCCGATATTGAAGCCGTCGCTGGACGGTGAAAGGTCAACGGCCTATTTCAGGCCGCGCCGGACGGTGAAAGGTCCGCGGCGGGCCGGCCCAAGCCCCGCGATTCGGGGCGGGCGAACACGCTGCCTCTGCCGTTGCCGGAGCTCCCGATGTCGGCCCCCATCCAGGGGTCTGCGGGCTTCCGACGTCCACGCGGCCCGCGCCGGAGCCTCCGGAGACGAGTCGCAGCCGCGCCCGCAACATCCGCAGGCAGCCAGCGCCGCAGGTGGTGAGTCCGCGCCGCGGGCTCTGCGAACCAGAGCCCCAGGTGTTCCCAGGTGAATGTCCGGTGGTGGTAGGCCGCAACGGGAACGGAGACACGACACAGAACAAAGGTCACGTCTCCGTTCTGGAGAGAGAATGTTACAGTTCCCGTTCCCTCCCACCCCCCCCCCCCCCCCCCCCCAAAACATAACATACAACACTACATCATATTAAACTACAATTCAGACAAAAACAACAAAAAACACAAAAGACAGACGGACTGCAGGCAAGCCGCAGCTGCAACGGCAGCGACGGCTCCTCCCCGAAGTTGTGGCTTCAGTGAGGAATGTGGAGGAGTCACTGTGGGGGATGTTCGTGTTGAAATGTATTGTGTGCGTCCTG